>NC_060252.1:91231713-91534743 GCF_921293095.1 Ischnura elegans
TAATGCAAATGTTAAGGAAAGTTATGAGAAAACAATTCTATTGTTAAGGAAATAGTTTTAGTTTTCTTGAACGCGATGTCTAAAGTCAGGTTTTCGCAGGTTTTTCACGCCCCCCTTCTTATGTGGGCGTTTTCCTGCAGTGGGTTTTTTCGCTGGAGGATACTACACCCTTATCCTCATGTTTTTTCCCACAAACAGAAATCTTTTACACAAAATTTTCACATAGCATAGCTGTTTATATTTTTGACATTTCACAAACAGTGTATATTGTATATCCTTAGTATTGTAAACGTTTGTCTACCATTTTTAATATGTTTGCATTGACGCTATCGAGGGGTTAGGTGGAAGAGGAAGATGAGGTGGAAGACGCCTTAGTCTCAACCTCGCCAGAATAAAGGCATTTTATTATTATTATTATAAAGTCACAATATATTGGGATTAAAATGTGCCTTTCATTTCCATCAATTTTCGAAGAGAAAGAATTACTTTTCATGTAAGTTCAATGACGTACCCTGCGATTTACTTTACCTCTCATATCCTGAAAAAATTACCTGTCTGAGAAATTTTTGGCATGCCCAATTAGTTTTTGTGATCATGGAGGGGAAATACATTTCGGGGGTTCATTGAGTGGGGATACTCCCTAGACCATTTCCCCCACATTTTTGTGGTATTTAAACCGCTTTCGTTTCGGCCTTGAAAGTTACCAATTTTTCGTTTGCCCTCGTTCCTGGTTTATTTGCGGGCATCGGTGGTGGCGGAATCAAGTCCTCGCCTGCCAAACCGAAGGTCGCGGTTTCGAGTCCCGCCTGGTTAGGTTGTCCCTATCGTTGTTAAACGCTATTTCTCACGATTTAAAAGGCCTTCAATGAGCTGTATTCGGGGCGATGAAGATAAATAAATTATAAATTTCAATGGCCCCTTCATCTCATGTTTTATTGAGCATTATTTTTCTTTTTGTTAAAATTCAACGTTCAGAACAAATTTTCTAAAATTAAATGAAGAACTGGAAATCTACTGTTAGTTTTTATCATTAACTGCCTCTCAGGTGCTTAAATTATTTATATTTCGATTTGTTGTGAAGTTTTTTGTGGTAATAATAATAACAAATTGTTTGGCAGGATTTAGCTTCATGGAGTACCTGTACAAAGGTAGAGATATCACTGCTATAAAATTTCTGAAATGGTTTTTTTTCTAGAGAGAATCATATCTTTTGATACATGTATGTGAAAATTCTGGACTGAATTTTATACTCATCTCTATTTTCATAAAATCTTGAAATGTTTTTTTATAATACACAGCTGAACTACTGGCTTCGTTAGACAAATGAAGATAGCAGTAAAGCTATGTGAAACTTTCGATCTTCTGTTTAAAATAAACGCATAATTAAAAAACACTTGGAAGATTTTTGAAAGATGCTCTGTGAAAATATAAAAAAAGTTCTTAGGTTTTCGATGGACATGTCCGGAGGAGAGGTGATTGCTGCCGCGTCTCCTGAACATAAGAATCGTAAATCTCCCATAATATTAAAAAAAAAAGGCTATTCGGGCTTCCAGCCGGGTGGTCTCCCTCCATTCTGCCGACGTTTTGGAACACGAGTCGGGTTCCATCCTCAGGGCTAACCTAGGGTTTACCCCTGGGTTACCCTGGTTTACCCTAGGGTTTAACCTAGGTTTTAGCCCTGAGGATGGAACCCGACTCGTATTCCGAAACGTCGGCAGAATGGAGGGAGACCACCCGGCTAGAAGCCCGAAGAGCCTTTTTTGAATATATTCGCCGGGAAAGCATCAGATTTTACTTCCCATAATATTACCACTTATAGGATGCATAATTCTCTTTTAAGAATATTTTTGAGCACTAATTCCTGTAACTCAATTATTGAATCACTAGTGACCAACTGGCTCCGTAGAGACCGTCAGCGTGGACGGCGACGCAACCCTCGCGACTCTAGAAGTACCTGCTCCCTGACGCCTCCGCTTTCGAATTTTTCCTCTCAATTTATGAAACTATTGTCCGGAATGAATGGGAAAAAGTACCTTTTCAATTCGTGTCTATTCGGAGGTATGTCTCGCAGAAGGTTTGAGATGCATACGTAAAAGCGAGCATGTTTATAGAAAAAAGAGGTAGCTACGCACTTTTTTATATTTTCGCTGGGCATCTTAAAAAATTCTTCATTTTTTCAACAATGCAGATATTTTTAATAGAACAGCAATATTTTACACAGATTTTCGGATGTCTTCATTAGCCTAACGAAGCTAGCAGTACAGCTGTGTATTAGTAGAAAAAATGTCAAGATTTTATGAAAACAGAGATGAGTACAAACTTCAGTCCAGAGTTTTTACATAAACGAATAAAAATTATTTCTTCTATCAGCACACTTGCTTAAGGTGTTATAGTCTGGAGTGATTGGGAAAAAGTAAATTCTCAATGCGCGCCTGTTCGCCGGTTAGTGATGAAAAATCGATTTCGATTAAAATCTAAAATGGAGTTGTAAATGCCAAATATGTAGAAATCGAGATTGAGCCTTGATTTTCGAATTTCGATCAAAACTCGATTTTTTTACTTCGATCTTGACCATTTCATTTGATCTCAGTAGCCCTACTAATGGCCTATGATAATGTCACCCGCTCCGTGTGTAAGACTTTTCTCTGAGGCCAGTAAAATTTGAAAGCACGCCCTCATTGATCAAGAAAGCGATGGTGGGTGGCGTAGCATGGTGGAACTCTTTCATGATGCACTAAGGGTAAGAAAAAATCGATATTCCTAAAAAGTTTAGAGAAGTCGAATGGTTCTATGTGGTGATCCCAAAAATTTAATGTGGGTGTATTTTTTAATTTCTACCACTAATAATTAACGTGTTCTGATTAGATTTAATGGGATTTTTTCACTCGTCTCAAATGTGTGTTCTGAAAGCTTCTACGAACAGTAAACGTATTTCTGTACACTCTTTAAAAAAGAACAGTTGATTTTTTCGATTAATCGATCTTTCGGTTCAAATTTCGATTTTTGATGAAAATTCGAGTTTTTCCATTGCGATTAAAAATCAATTTAAACCGATATTTTTCCAATACCATAGCCGTTATGTCTCGCAGAAGGTTGGAACAGCATACAAAGGTGTGATTTAGTGAGAGGAAAGAGACTTGGAAGGTGTTAAGAAGAGGCAGGAGGTGAAGGCTAATCAAGATTGCCTCAGTGAAGTAAGACGTCGCTTTGTCTTCATTTGATCCGCTGTTGATGCGTGGCGTATCTTCCATTTCGCTCATTGCTTCCCGGGTCCGTCCTTCGCTGCGTACTACGTCCCAGGCGAGCTGTTTGTTCCGCTTGAGGATTAAGGGTTCTCTAATCGCAATCTTAAGCACGTTTTAGCAATTTTTACTCTGTCAAGGACCATATTTCAGTCAAGCATGATTTTCATTCTGAGCAACCCACCTTACAGTGAGATTAATGGATGGAAGGCTTGAATTAATGTTTCAGAGTCACAATCCTCCATCTTTATTGTTTTTGGTCGTGCAATTGTCCATGCTGTGAATTATCCAGGGTAGGTATTTGCTAGGAAAAATTTTTGTTCGTTTTGGAGTATCATTTTTCCGTAATAAAAGCCGTAATGTCAACTCAATTGGTTAAATTTCATAAGTTCCGTAAATATGTGCATTGGAATGCAAATAATGGACGGTTCACACAAACTTAAACTGGCGTAACATGACCTAACCAAGACCTACCGATGAAATATTCCACGCATTAAATCTCAGTCCGAGTATCACACTTGAAAACGATTTAAGAGACCTTTGACTCGTTTATATGACTTTCGATAGATATTACAATTTTCCTTGCTACTAGCTTTTTCCAAGAGACATTTGATCTTTTTCCAGCTAAAGACCATTCAAAATGGAGATAAGGCTCCTTAAGCTGTCGTGAATAAGAAGCCGCTCGTATCAAGTGTGCAAATATATAGTTACGCTTAGTTAAGTCGTGTTAAGTTATTGTGAATCTGGGTTAAATTAATTAATTCCGGAGGACGCAACTACTTTCTGAAATGGAGCGTGTGGCGGATATTTGAACTACTCTTTCTTCATTTTAGTCATTTTTGCATTGCATAGTATATTTTAAAAAGTTTTTGAAGACATCTTCGAACCATATATTCGAATAAGATACTATACCATACCAATGGAATAAAAAATACAGTAGATTCCGGTTATTCGGGCCACAGGGACAGCGTTTTATTTAGGACAAATCTGCAAGAACAAAACGCATTCAATGGATTATCTTGACTCTTCTCAGGTTTATTGAAACGAGGAGACACTTAAGCGAGGCACGTGTCGGTGGCATTTTCCTAATTATTAAGTTGAGGTGAAATTTTTTGAAGTCTATAGAAACAAATTAAGAGTAGTTCCCTCAGCATTTAGCTGAAACTGTGAACCTGTCCTCTTTAACCCTCTCTCACAACGCTTATGAAAGCTTCAATGCTATTATTCTCGCAATTTCAGGAGAAGCACACTTGAGTTGTTCATATGTATTCTAGTTTAACACGTACAGGAGCACTAAATGCTTTCGGGTTTTCCATCGGGTAATTTGTTCCATTGATGTTGAGGGCAAGAGTAATATTAAGTAAATGACAGCTCATTCATTAGTAACGCGTGTGAAGCACCAGATCATTTTTCATAGAAGAAAATTTTTAAAATTTAATTCACAATAATTTTACGTTAACTTTAAACGTCCATTGTGCAAATTTACGGAATGCTTCGGTTGGAAAGTGCAGATAATTAATCGGGGCAAATAGTATCGGTACCGATGTCCAAACAAACCGGTATTAACTGTAATTTAGCATGATACACATTGCATCAAATCACACTTTAAAGGACATGGTGTACGAAGTTTCAGGTAAATCAGGGAGTGGAATCGGCATTTGTCTAGCCGCCTCAGAGGGCGAAGATGGTATTGCAATTCCCACACCTTTTGCGGTCGGGAAAGAAGCAGAACGTGCGCGTGGGAAGAATTTTACCACTGTTTAGTTCGTAGGAGGTAACCTTTTTGCGGTCAATCCGCGCTCATCTGTCACCAACTCCCGACTGTGGGCGTGTTTCTACTCGTCGCGCGCTGCTCTTGATCCAGGCTCGTGGATTATTAATTGTACCCCTCGCTCTGGGACGGTCATTCTCTGGAACTACGTGTGATCATCCTGGATTAGCTCTTATTTCTCTCCTCTGACGCTCAATTTATATCAATAATGTCGAGAGGAAAAAATGTATTTGCGGCTGTTGACTCCGGCCAGGTGTCACTCGCTGCTCTTAGTCGTCGTTTGTTGTGGTGGCATTGGTCTTGCGATTGACGCGGTCATCTGCGTCACTTACGCTGTGCTCCCCGCCGTGTGAGAAACTGTGAGCTGCTGAGAAGGATGGGTGAGGGAGCGAAATTACAGGAGAAGGTGCCCGCTGTCGTTATTCGAAGTCGGGAGACGCGAGGATGCTCGGCAGGAATCCATTATAGTTGTAATGGCCGTTTTACACTGGGCACGTAATTGCACAATCTGACGTTTGCACGTATGTGCAGTCAAATTTGCGTCATGTAAAGCGGTTAATAGGGTGGTTTTTCTACTATTTTTTATTGCCTAAATCGAAAGATTATTACCCCTAGAGTACGCATTTCACGCTTTTAGATTTTTAAATGACGATATCTATTTTTCGCGATTAAATTAAAGTGAAAAATTTCAAGCGCGCGAAAACGCGACGGCTAAATATAAATGCTGGGAAAAGCCCGTGTGACGTCATTCTGGTTCCCGCTGCTGCCGTGAGAGGTGACCTTGGGGCGAGGATATGAGCGCCGCTACGATGCCGGCTGCTAGCAGGTAGCGCTTGGCTTAAATAAGGATTATTAACACCTTATCAAACGAAGGAAACTTTCCGACCATAGGCAATTTTAATAGTTGATTATTAAGAGATGATTCCCTGAGCTCTGTGTCTCAGGCATGCATTGGTAATCTCAGACGATGTATAACTCATATCTAGTCGTATAGAATATAGGTCCCTGTGACATCACGTGGAGTGGCATCGCATGGGCGCCAATCAGGCCTTTTTCAAATAAGGTTAAAATTGGCCATTAACATTCGTCTAAACTGAGATTTCTAATTCCAAATAATTTGTATATTATGAATACACTAATGTTGGGTAACGAATCGCAATCAATGCCTTTCGTTTTCTTTGATTTCTTTGATACCTACTCTATTACGAGAATGCATGGTCATGAGGTGACAGAATAAATCCTGCTCTAATTCCGTTCGTGAAATCGCACAATTGCACGCTATAAGGAGAAATAAATACAGATCTAACATGCGTAGTTACATCCCCCTGTGTCATGGCCTTTAAATACGATTCATTAAACGTATTCCGTTGTTTTGGGAGTGTTTTTTTCGGAATTCACTTATCATTTTAGAATAATAAGAATACCATTGCGTTTCTACGAATGTATATTTATTTCATAACTTCACCGCGACCTAGATTTTGAAGAGGATTTTCATCACCAGGCACATGCGATGTCTTATTCTATTACCAATGTTCCTGATATTATTAATATATTTAATTAACGACAATGTCAACAATAAAATTGGTAGAAAAAGACGTCGATGTGCCTAATATTGAAGATCCTCTTCTAAGCCTAAGTCCCAATAAAGTATTTCAATTAATGTATGTAAAAAAGCCATTCTAATTACTAAAAAATCATTAAATGCACCCTTAAATAAGCAATGACATTGAAAAATTATATTCGTGGACATTTTGTTAAAATACTAATGTCCAAATTAGATTGTTAAGAGAAATGTACGAGTTGTGATGACAGTGTTATCCGGATATTTCTACCTCCGGCACTAAAGCTGCAACTAATTAATTTTTTTCTATTGGTCTGTGTGTTAAAATATACTAAGGTCAAATGGCACTTACAGGTTACGTTTACCATGTGAGGCGAATTGCGAACAAAATCATAAATAATGAAAACCATCGTGAAACATTAATATAGATATTGACATTAACACGGGCTTGCAGGAATGGTGCTTATCATAGTGCATAACTGCAATTTTTATGTACTTCTATTGGAATACCTCTGCGTTAGAAGCTAAAAAAACTCTTTATTCCAATTCTATATCTCCAAGAGCCCAAAACGTGGTTGTAAGAGAAATTTTCCAGCAAAGGAAATTCCGAACGTGATTCTAACCAATCGGAATACACCGTTCGGAAAGAAATCGGATCGGAATTGTTCCGATCACTGTAGAGCACATCGCGTGCGTGTCTCTGCTGTATTTTATAAAAATTATTTGAAGTATTAGACGAACTTATGAAAATAACGTTTCCTAAACCTCTCCCGTGTTGTGTAAAATCAGTTTTCAATTAATTTATCAGTTATCTACAATTATTTATCGTTCAACAGCTCTTGCAGATTATTGCAGGAGATTTTCTCTGTCGTGCGGAAGGAATTCTTTATTTTTTAATCATCAATATTTATCCTTTTCACCTCATAGTGGTCATTTTAATTTCAAGTTTTTATATAGAGTTAATGAAACGTCGTAGGTGCATCTTATGGTCAGATTATCACGTCTTCGTGATGAAATGCCGTACAGCTTTTCTATCGCGTTGACATCGTTTTTATATTGTGTTAAGTGATTGGTTCCTTTATCTGAGGCCATTTGATGTATCTTTTTGCGATAAGGGGGAAGTTAAGGATGAAGTTGGATGATTTCTATGCCCTGCAAAAAAAAAGACCGATGACGTAATGGATGAGATTGGTGGATTCTCATGCTCTGAGACGTCGGAGTTTCCTTCCAGGTGTCGAACGGTGCCTTCCGCTTTGAATTGACTTTTATTTTTAGATCAACTAATCAATTCCCAGTTATTCGTCCCTAAGGCGCTATCTGTACCTGAGTGAGACGTTATCTGGACGTGAATGACGCGATCTGGCGCCATCAATCTCCCTGCTAGTGGTTTGATCTTACTTCTCGTTTGTTGGGTCCGCCGGTAGACCAATCAAATCGAAAGGCTATCTCATTTCCGGCACCCTAGGTTCAGAAAAGGTGGGCGAAATTAGTACGCAAATTAGCCGCCTCCCTCTGATGGCGCGCCCTTCAGTCTTGTCTTTCATCCCCCAGGTCGTACTTGTCCTTGCGTTTAGGTGCCGAACGGGACGGGTCTGTGCACCTCACCGAAGTGTGATATCTCTTCATCGCTTGGGAAACTTCGTCAATTAAGGGTGAAATAGTAGGTTCGTTTATCCCCACTCACATGTTCGTTCCTCGAGACACATATCCAATGCTCATTCAATATGTGTGTTTGAGGGAACGTAAGTTTTTTACGGAAAAAAACTCCATTAAAAAAAGGCTAAAGAAGGTTTTGCGGCTAGCTTACGAAAGAAACTCGCTCTGGGAAGATGTATCCGTTTAAGTGTTGTCTCTTTCAACGCGATTTACTCTCTTGTATTCGTAAAAATATTTCATTATGGTGAAACCTGCTGCTCTACTAGATTTCTTGGGAAAAAAATTCATCTAATTTTATATTTCTGCGTAAGATTTTCTTTACGACATGTGAAATCGTTTTTACTCTCCTTGGAAATGTTTCCAGTGAATCGCGAGACAATTTTTCTGATGATACCAGGAAATAGGACTGACAATAAACCTAGTCCCTTAACTGCTGCATTGGACGCGTTCTTTTTATTGATTCCAGAGACGGAATCATCGGGAAAAGGCCAGTTAAAAGGTTACCTTTTCTTCATTTATTTCATGAATTACTGCGAATGGTGGTCTCCTCTTAATCCGCCGCTGTCAAAATGAAATAGTGAATATTCCAAAAGTTACTCTGCCATCGCTGAATACGCATTATTTTGCACTTCATTACGATTGGAAATTAATTATAAGTCGTCAGTGACCAATTCGCGCCCAGAGAGCATCGACATGTGATAGGCGCACTGTAGAAATAACGCGCGCGCCGGACTCCTTCGTTATCGAATTCTATAGTTGGAGTACAAGTCTACTTAAAGGCCTTAAAACGAAGGGAAAGGAAGAACTATCATGACCTATCGGGTAACTCGGGGGGTTGTCCATTTCTTATGTTGGTGAGTGGTGAGCTGCCCCAGTGCCATCTATTAGTTACCCTTGTGGGCCAAAGCAAAGGGAGTTTTCTGTGTATAAACCCCCGCCGAAATCATCGCGTCCTTAGTGCAATTGGCAGAGCACATGGCCGGCAACCGGGAGGTTCTGGGCTCGAGTGCCATTCAGGCCGCATTTCTACCTACTGATCTCTGGATTTTTCCATCTACCACAGCACCGTTGTCATCGTCCTTTTTCTATTATACTCTCCAATCCTTTTCTTTCGTTACCTGTGAATTTATTTGTATGTTTGCGTTTCCATATGGCTGCACAAATTGCGACCAAAGCTGGTGTATAGATGCATTCCATGTTCCAAAACCTCGTAGTGCTACTTTTAATCGCGTCCGACGCGTCTTATGCGTCGTTACCGGTTATTACGACCAGGGCCGTAGCTAGGAATTAAGGCTGGGGGGGTTTAGGTGCAACTAATACCGAAGTGTGTGGGGGTATGGAATACCCACCAGGATAAGCGGTAGGTGCGAGATTAATAAATTGCGGAATTTTAAGATAAATGGCTGAAAATGTTGAGTTTTAGGGCTTTCTGAGGGATATTTTATTAATCCTTACACTATTCTGTTAGTAATATCAATCCAATTAAGTAAAATGGATTAAACTTAAAAATTTCTCTGAGCCCTGGGGGGGGGGGGGGTTTATCCCCCAAAAACCCCCCCTCGCTGCGCCACTGTTGTACGACACGTCATACAATTTCTTCGGTTGGTCATCCTGCCTGGTAGGCACACCTTTTGACACGCTCAACTAGAAAACTTAAAAATCCAAGAAATGATCATGAAATCCAAGCTCGAAGTTTCTCACTTCTCTGGGTACTGTCCTTCCCGAGCAACGCCGGGTGGCCTGCTAGTGATAAATAATCTGTAAAGGGAGGTTGGTGGAGGGAGAAAAACGAGAATAGTGAAAGTAGCAATGAAGGATTTACGAATGTGGCAAAAAGTGTTTAAACAAGGGCGTATTCGGTATCATAACTAGGGGGGGGGGGGGCAAGCCAATTTGTGACATTTTACCATGGAAAAGGTGAATGAAAACAAACATTTAAGAAAATCATAAAAGCACTTTATTAGTTTATGAGATTATTTCATTGAAAAAATTTATTTTAGTTTCATATCTTATACAAATACATATCATTTTTTGTGGTTTTAAAGAAAATTTGTTGAATACTTTCGTTTCAATTCAGTGCTGATTATGCTGAAAGACTTATGCGATATTAGCTTCTTTTGCCCCTCGCTGGGTACGCCCGTGTGTTTAAAAGCTATAGATCATAAAGATCGATAAGGAAAAATGAAAGAGTGGAGGAAATATAAGGGCATTAATTGATAAGGAGAGTTTTAATGTGAAATAACACTAGAAAACCACTAAAATGAGAAAAGTCAGGATCGAGGAAGTTTATTTTATGAGGTAGGTTAGCGACTGTGGTCTGTAAAACAAATACTTATCGCATATGCTATTCAAAAAAGTTTTGCAATCATAGACAATATCCAAGAACTTGAACAAGCAAATTATGTTTCCCGAAATTAAAGATTATTGAACCCTCATATTGTAAGTACTTTTCTAGCTACTTGAGCCAACTGTGGCATCATTTTAATGTAGCCAAAGTGAATTGTTCCAGCATTAATTTGCAAAGCCACATTAAAAGTTCAAAAACATGCCTATATCTTATTTTTATCATGATTTTTAAGGTAAAAAATCATTTTATCAGTTGTTTGTACGAATGAAATGGATATTCTTTTGTTAATCTACACTTTTATTGTGTGTAGACCAGTATTGCTGAAGTAATCTGTATGAAATGGAGACTTTAAAGTACTATATCCAGAAAAGTTAAGATAAATAGCCAATTTTTTGTGGCTCTCAGCCGATGAGGTGACGTTTTTGAGAGGAGCATATTTGGATACTTTTATGTAAATCACATGTAATTTGTTTCTGGGGCAACGTCCTAATGGAGAAGTTCATATCAAAATATTTTCCAGTTTTTATGATCCAAAGTTAAAATAAAACAAGCAAAGATCACAGTTACCAAATTCAGCATTTGTGAGTCCTGAAAGAACCTTTTGGTGGTAACCTTATGGTTGCTAAAAACTGCTGAGTAAGCTTTGGATAGGGTGTACCTTACTCATTACTCACCTTCTCTATACTATTTTCTCTGGGAAATATGGTCAAGAGTAGCAGAATGAGTGAATAATCAGATAGGTTATATATTCAAAGAACAATTCAGGTAATAATTATGACAGTAATAACTATGCTTGATTGTACTGATGGTTAATGAAAATTAATATGTACTTTAAAGTACGTATTCAAACACTCAATATTAATTATAGCATAAATTTTGTTTTGTAACAGGTATTTAAAAAAAAAACTAACAAAAATTTTTGTAACATAATGACACGGAAGGTGAATTTGAACAATATGTGTTTTTTTGTTGAGAATATATTATTTTTGTGAGTTTATAAATATTGATGAATAAAATAGTAAAATGCTTGTTTCCTACCTTACTAATCTGGTGCTTATGGCCTGCAGGGACTAGCGCAGAGCACAGTCAAGTGGACATCGACCTGAGTAGCGGAGTGGTACGTGGCTACAGCGAGCAGATCAGATTCCTCTTGACGCCCTCACGGGATGAAGGACCCTCAGACTTGCCGTGTTCCAGACGAGCAATCATCAGGGTGGACTTCGGACGATTCAAGGTGCGAGTCCACGATAGAGGAGGGTGAACAGTGGCTAGACGATTCTAAGCACCTCTCACCTTTTCATCATTATACATATGTTTTAAGCCACTGATTTTGCATCAATTTAAATCAAAAATGGAATAAATGGCAATGAAAATAAGGGGACAACTTTATATTCCAATCACTTTCTTCAGTAGTTTGAATTGATTCTTGCGTCATTTCTACATTTCAATACTCTCCCACAGGCCACCTTGATGGGCCTTAGTGCTGTTTGGTCACCAGCCATTATCCTAAAGGAAATCACAAAAAATATTTTAGGCACCTATTTTGAGAGATTTGGCTGCCTGAACTTGACCTAACATTTATATTAGTCTTTTATTAGGCAGAAGAAAAACGAATTCCTATACCTACCCTTTCATCAGAATCTCTCTTGTATTTTTTTCTGTGGGACTTAAAAACGTGATGCTCTTCTCCATGGTGAAACAGAGACTATGTGTAGCAGGTTACCTGATACTTATAAAGGAGACCTATGGGGGCACCTCATAGAGTTATCAAATCGATGAAAAATGTCCATAAAACTAGCTTTCATTCAGCGATATGACCTTTAGGTTGGCTTCAATAGCAGAATATTGAGCAAACCTCAAAATTAGTGGCTAGTCCAACATTGCATGCTCAGTACTCCGAGAGAACTAGTTGGAGTCATGTGTTTTGGAAATACAATTCAGTATAAAGCTTCTGAAGTCACATCCCAGCCAGACTGTAGAATAAAAAAATTTATAACATTTTATTAATATGTATTACTTTGAAATAACTGCTTTTACATCAACATGTTTCTTTTAGATAGAGATCCTGCTCAGTAATGCAGATCAATTGGTGATTAATTATAATAATTGTAGTGTATAGAATAATAATTGATGTGTCGTATATATATTTGTATTTTGTGCAAGACCTACAGATCTCTGGACAAATACCTAATAAAAAAATTACATATCTCAGTTAATACATTTTCAGCAGTTTGAGTAAGGGAAGTCTTCAGGTGTGTCATTGAATTTCTCGAACAGGTGGCACGAGTGACCCTCAAGTATGGGGACTCCCCCCGGAGGTGGACCTTCCATGCTTCTGATTCACCATTTGCCGATGGATATGGCTTTGTGGTTTCTCCTTCCCCTCCCATTGCTTCTGGTGGTCACCACACCGCTCCTCATGGCGCCACTGCGGAGATGCATGTGCTCAACAGGCAGCTCAGGGTGTATGGGCGGTGGCCAACACCCTCACTGAACCTCTACTCCAAATCTGCAAACAGTAAGGTGAGATCCACTGGCAAAGACCAAAGCATGATTTGGAAACAAAGCTGAAATTTATTTGGAAAATCATCCTTTGTTGGACGTCGGTTGTTAAATGATGTTAAATGAAAGTCATACTCACTCAAAATTCTCGATCATAATCATGAGTGAGAAATTGTGAGCTTTTACATGAAAAATGTTTTCATAAAAATAATTGCATTTTCAACATTTCTGTAATGTGGCTATATGCGAGGTTAGTTCTGTTGTGAATGTATTATGAACTTCACTTATTTACGTTATTCATTTGTGTATGGGTGTGAGCGTGTCATCGCCAAGAATACGATTTCCATTTGTCTGTCTCGTGATCTTGCAATAAAATGTGTTATGGAGAGCCATGCGAGTTTTCGTTGCTGACCAGTATTCAACAAGTTCCACTTACATATTTTGAAAACCTAAAATTTAGATGGTATTAAAGCCACTCAAGCACCCTACCAGGCTGACCATCTTGTATTTTTTATTGATGTTGAATTATGTTTATCTTTATAATCATATTTTAGATGGAGCAGGAAATTTTCTCGGAGGAAGAAACTGAGGAATCTGAGGAATTGATGCGATCAGAAGAAAACACTGTTGCTGTGAGTGGTGCCACAACAAATAGCACTGGATTAAGCCAGGAGACCACATCGTCTGAAACTCCCATTGAGGATGACCGAGTGGACCAGGAAGACACAGAGGATGAGCTCGATGGAGAGGAGGAAGTTGGGGGTGTGGGGCCCAAGCGCAAAGGGTCGGCAGCACCCCCTATGTCGTCGCCTGTGGGCATTGGAGGAGGTGGGGGATCCAGGATGTTTGTTCGTGTGCTGGACGGCACTGTCCAGCCCAATGGCCACGTGGAACTGATAGTAGGGTCAAAGGGGAGGTCCATGTGGTGGAGGGATGAGAGGGCTTCCCACGAAGTGCCTGCTCCTCCAGGGTTCCTGCGACAACCACAAAGGCGCCACTCAGGCAGTGGTTCATCCTCCCTATACTTGTCCTTCAATCGGGTGTTGGGTGGTGACTGGAGGTCTGGGTCGGGACTCTGTTCCGTATCAGTTCAAATGATGGAATCAGAAGGTGAGGAGTTGTCTGAGTAATGGATAGAGGTTCCCATAAAAACCTAAAGTTTGAAAGTTGAACCCCTACGTGTGTGAAAAGTATGTACTATCCTTTGGGGCTTGTGTGTTTATGAATGGAAACGCCTTCATGTCAAAAGCAGCAAAAACTCCAATGTTTCACATTTTTTGGCATTTACCATGCCAAAATTTAACATTAACATTTTTTTCTGGATATTCTGCTTAATGTCTAGAAATTAACTAGGTCCCTTTTTAAAAATTAATTTAAAAATTTTTATTTCTCAGAAACTTAATTTAAATGTTTAAATTTTGTAAAATAATTCATTAATTATCTTTCTCAATTCAAAGCATTCAAAATGAGCGATTGCATTTATTGTCATCTTCTTTATTTCTGCAGACATGCAGTCTAATGCAAAGACATTGTCGTAAAATTCTAGTTTTACAATGTTACATTATCTTGGAAATAATTGAATGTATTATGAAAAGACAAGGGATTTTTTGTTTTGTAAATAAAGGAAGATGATTTACCTAATTTGTGAAAAATCAGTTACCCAAAGGGCAATCGCATGGTCGAATTTGGGTGGAATGACTAGTGTGTTTTGTGTCTTGATTTGAGTTTGTTTTTATCATGTATATTCATTATCTCCGGCAGACCAGTGCCCCACTACTCAGAAGTCCTGTGACAAAAATGCAGTGTGCAAGCCGTCTAGAGTTGGCCATCAATGTTCATGCAAGAAGGGGTGGCAGGGAGATGGGATAACATGTTCAGGTATTTAAATTTTGGCTTCTTTCTGAAATTTATTCGATGTACATATTACATATTTTGGATGTTATAGAAAGGAACCCAAAATTTCATGGCTGTGATGTGTTTTATTCTCAAGTTCAATGATTCAATTGACCTCATCTAGAGAGTAAAATAAATGAAATTGAGGCTTACTCGTGATTAATTGTATGGGCAGACATATTTTTCAATCAAAATTACATATCTATCGTAACTAAGCCTCAATATGCTCAGTATTAATGGAGGATCCATGTTGGGTAAATTACATTAATTAAATGAGAGAAAATTCCCCACAACCGGGAATGAAATCACAGAACTCTGACTGTCTGGGCCAAAGGGGAGACCACTATACTATTTAGGTTCCTTGATTCCCATGGCAATTTATTGGGGTTTATGGTGCTGGTTTACAGGCCTTAATTATCCGCACAATATCACAACACAAAGGAGCTTGGACTTCCAAGAAGTCACAACCAGTTGAGAATCTCAAATCTGCACTGAAACCATGCATTGTGGTTAATGTGATGTACATACTTCAAACATCAAATCGAGCCTCTGACCTATGGCTTTGCAAGGGTACCCGACCGTTTTCCCAAATCGTTTTTTCTGACGACCTTTTTCTTGAAAGAATTTTTTCCCGAATCGTAACGTGTCCTCTTTCCCGAAAGCTTTTTTCCTGAAACCCTTTTCTCCGGAACATTTTTTACCGAACACCTTATTTCCCGATTGTATAAAAATGAGAGCATATTTTTCATAACCAAATATATTCATACACAAGATACATCATTTAAAAAAAAAAGTATATTGTGCGCGATAGCTCTAAGAAATTCAAGAAAATTCCTATCGTTCTTGTAATCTTCATATTCTTCTACAACCGATTTCAGCCTCTCATGCATGTCGTGCCATTTCTTTTTTGGCTTGCCCTTGATACTTTTCCCAACACTTAATTCAATCAAGGCAATCTCTGTATCAGCTTGTTTTTTCTGCAGCTCTTTTACAGCTGAGTATTAATCCGGGTGGTTTTTCCCGACTAGTAACCTAAAGCGGTTATTCCAACCTTCAGATGCATTATTTGTTGTTGCATAACCTGCTTTTGTAGCTCGAAAGTTGTTTCAACGTCTTCAACTGGAACAAACGCTATAGCTGCCATCATATGAACTGTCATTTTGAGGGTTCTATCTGTTGGGTCATTGTAAGGGACTTAGAGTCCCACTTGTTGAATTTTACGATAAATAGCTTGTTTTTTATACAACCGGGAAATAAGGTGTTCGGTAAAAAATGTTTCGGAGAAAAGGTTTTCTGGAAAAAAGCTTTCGGGAAAAAGGTTATTCGGGAAAAATGGATTCGGAAAAAAAATTCGGGAAAAAGGTCGTCGGAAAAAACGATTCGGGAAAAAGGTAGGGAATCCTTTGCAAGCCACTATACAGACCACCACTGTCCTTGTAAAAAGTGGAGAAATGTTAATTTAAAGTGTGGTATCTTGGTAAATTGGTGGTAAAAAAATTAAGTGGTGACAGAGGGAACTTGTTTCAACGTTTCCTCTATGTCATCAGAGGCATCCTCATGTCAAAATTAATTTAAACTGGCTTTCTGTGAAAAAGGTACAATTTTTTACACTTAGAAAGTGGTTGCTCCTGTTTGAATGCTATTTTTTTCATGTAACTTTGCACTTGAATATGAACAAACAGGCTTTTATAAAATCCATATCCCAGGGAAGAATATAATAATTGAGTTAGCAAAAAAAATTGTTGTTGTTAAAGAAAGCAGGTATTTTCATTATTTCAAGTGTTACAAAAATATAATTTAGTTATTTAATTTAAAATTCACTACCCTCAATGCATGTAGACTAGATTTAACAATTGCACTTCCCTACGAATGAGTATTGCACTGCTTGTAGGCCAAAGCAGTTAATTGAAATCTTAATTTAAAACTTTGCAAATCAAAGGATACTGATTTGCCTCAATAGTGACTTATCATTTCAGACATTGATGAATGCAGGATTAGAAATGGTGGCTGCTCACACATATGCAAGAATGAGCTGGGCACACATTCTTGTGAGTGCTTTCCTGGTTTCACTCCTGACCCTGAAGACCCAAACAATTGCATTGATGTTGATGAGTGCTCCATGCAAAATAAGTTGGGGATGCCAATGCATGCGTGCGATCACAATTGCCGAAATGTTATTGGCTCTTATGAATGTGAATGCAGAAAAGGCTTTCATCTTGCCTCTGATGGACGAAGGTGCATTGGTAAGGTCATCGAATAATAAGTTTTTCACAATTCTATTTTCTCCTCTCTCAAAGCCTTCTTGAATGCCCCTTACCCATACCTCTGGCTTGAGCAAAGATTGCTATGCAGGTTATCTCTGCTATTCATTTAAAAGATCAATGTGTTTTTCCTATTCAAATGGAAAGTAATGATTTATTTCCTCCAAAGTAATTCAAAATTGACTCCTTTTTACATGTACTATTGGTCAAAATAGTTCCAGCAAAAATGGAGTGGCACCACTTATGCTCCAAACAAAATTTGTCTGTCACTGTGATTGCATTTTTTCTAAGGCCACAAACATGAAGATCCAAATATAAGCATTGTAATTGAGCATAATTACAAATGTTTGCTGAGGTTTAGCATGGCTTAATCCCTGTTTAAAAAGTGCAACTTCAAAGTGGGAAAATGGGCGAGAGTTAGCATATACAGTTGGGTATGAGCTATGCTAAAATTTCATATGGTTCAAAGAAATTCAATTTTACCTCTTTGTCGACACAAAATGGTGGTATTGAAATGACTGAAACAATTACAAACACGGAGGTGCTTTGCATACCATGGTGTATTGTCCATCATTCAGTATGTTTCAGGCTTTTGGGTAGAATTTAGCTCATGATCTGTTTAAGGCTCATTTAAGAAGTTGACCCATTTTTGGAAAGAGTTTTAAAACAATCCTAACGACTAGGTTTGGAGTCTTAGGGCTAACCCTCTTTTCATATAAATATGTTATGAAATAATATTTCATTCGGAGTTAATATCACCTGGTTTAAGAGGATTATTACCTTTCTAGCTGGACCCAGCTTATGCCCACCTTCCCTTGGGTGCAAATATGGCTGCCAAGTGGACTTTTCCACCCATGTTGGTGCCAGAGTGGGGGTCAAGTGTTCGTGCCCTCGGGGATATGTCCTTGATGAAAGGGACATGAAGTCATGTGTGCCAACGTGCAGCATAGGCAATGGTGGATGCCAGCATATATGCCACGATGGCATCCAAACGACCTCCGTCCCTGCTCAGAAAGGAGAGGTGCATGGAAGGAGAAGAACGTCCTGCTCATGCCAGCCCAAGTACATCCTTGGAACAGATGGAAAGACATGCCATGGTTTGATGAACTACATACTTCTTTGTTCATGAATATATGTACTTACAGTACTTACACCCTTGCATCTCGATAGAAATCCATTACATAGGTCCAATTGTAAAGTTAATTCCATTGTATCTTGGATTGGCAATATTTCTGGGCAAGGAATCAGTTTTAAGTTTTCCTGGATATCACACAATTACTTATACCAATTATTTTTAAAAAGCCAAACCCGGGTTTCAATGAATTATCATCATCTTCAGGCGCAAATTATCAAGTAATAATAATATTATTATAATTTGCACCTGAAGATGATGATAATTCATTGAAACCCGGGTTGCGCTCTTTAAAATTAAGTGGTATAAGTAATTGTGTGATATCCAGGAAAATTTATAATGGAATACCACGAAGTAAATCAAGAGTTAGTGAGAGTTAGAATTTTGAATCAGTTTTCATTACAAATTTTGCTTTGTTAAAAATGTTTATTGTGCACAAATAAGGCATAGATGTACATATATAGATGGTGACATAGTATGTGATTGGAAACAAAATCTGCAAAATTTCAACTTTTTCAAAGCATACACAAAATGCCTCAGATCATGTGCTGAATCCACGGTAAGTTGAACAGATCATTAAGCGTAGGTACTCTGATGTGTTGACCTTATCAATGGAGGTGGTCAGCATTAACCCAACGCATTAGACTATGCCAAATGATGTGGGTCTTCACACCAATAACTTAAACTCTTTTTGAGTGGAATTTGAGTGTACTGTCAAGGTGATTTTCACAAAGTTTGCTAGATATCAGATTTTTAATTATTTTTAGTTTTTGGTTTTATTTTTTTAATTTAAATTAGGGATGGGTCGAATAGTAGATTTCTCGAATTCGAATATCGAATTCGAATATTAAATCATTGCTCGAATATTCGAATACCTCGAATTTCGAATACCTCGAATACTAAACGATGAATGTGAAAATGTTTGACTAGGTCGCCTATGCAGCAGGAAACCCAAGATTTTGGCGAGTAATTGTGATTGCCTTTAAAGGATTCAAACAGGAATTTAGCTGATTAATGGAATATTTTAATTTTATGTAAACAATAGGGTAGTTTCCTTCATTAAAGAAAACGAAAGGTATTGATTGTGATTCGTTACCTACCATTAGTGTATTCGTAATATACAAATTATTTCGTTCTAGAAATACCGGTTTAGACTAATGGCATTGTTCAATTTTACCTCATTTGAAAAAGGCCAGATTGGCGCCTATGCGATGCCACTCCACGTGACATCACGGGGACCTAGTTTCTACACGAGAGGATCGGAGTTTTACATCGTCTGAGGTTACCAATGCATGCATGAGCACAGAGATCAGGGAAACATGTCTTAATAATCACACAGTCTGTTTGATAAGGTATTAATAATCCTTATTTAAGCCAAGCGCTACCAGCTAGCATGGTACTCGGCTACCTGCTAGCATCCTGCGTCGTAATAGCGCTCAGAGGCCTCGCTCCAAGGTCACCTCACTTGCGGCAGCGGGGACCAGAACGATGTCACGCGGAGTTTTTCCCGGCATTCATGCTTACCCGTCGCGTTTTCGCGCGTTTAAAAATTTTCAATTTTAATTTAATCGCGAAAAATAGATATCGTCTCATAAAACTCTAAAAGCGTTAAATACGTACTTCAGGAGTATTAATATTTCGATTTAGGCAATAAAAAATAATAGGAAACCACCGTATTTGAGCATTACGCCTCCGTCGTATTTCTTCTTCTTCCCGGTATTTATTTTCCTGCGCAAAATGCTTAAATAAAGTCAGAAATATGTCGTGTTTGGTCTTATTCTTTTTTAAATTACGCGCACATTACTAATATTTCAATCCAATAAAGGTGTAATAACAATTGCCGAAAGTCATTGTTAGACACCTTTCGGGCTAGTAGATGACTCATGCAGCAGTTGACCTCGAGAAAGGGGGAAATTCGAAGCAGGTAGGTAGAAAAAGGTCAGTGGGCGAGAAAAGGGGGTGGGTGCGAGACAAGTTTTTATTTTTCTCGCGTAACTTGATATTTTTTGAAGCTAAGGTTTTTGTAATACAATCCCTGCGCGAGCTGGGATCTTTTGTTTGATTTCGGAGAAGAGGAAATCGTCAAGAGTGGGTGAGGCGAATGCTGAATGGAGGGGGATAGCAGATCGTGGGAAATGCGCCAATGTCACTATCCCACGGCACTGATCAATGTTCCTCCTCGACTCGAGTTCCTCCCTATGGTAGTTTCATCTCCTGGGGAAGATTCAAAATAAGTGCCTGTCATTATTAGCCACAAAGGACACACGGCAAACACCTCCTCTCATTTTATCAAAAGATGGATGCGGGAAAATGGTCAGTGGGGAGAAAGAGGGAAGGGTGAAACACGATTCTATTATTTTCCGGTAACTTGATATTTTTTTCAAAGCAGAGGTCTTCGTAATACGATCCCTGCACGAGCCGGGACCTTTTTTTGTTTTCGGGGAAGAGGAAATCGTCTGAGGGGGTGGGGCGAACGCTGAATGGATGGGGATAGCGGATCGTGGGAAATGCGCCAATGTTGCTATCCCACGGAACTGAGGTTCTCCTGATAGGGGACACCTGGGATTTTCGGATTTTTTTCATCCGATCAATTTCGGTTCCCCACGTCGAACTCTTTTCACCGCTCGAACCCGTGAATTTGATGTATTTCGTCAGCTTGCCTAAAACAGCGCTGCATGCACTAGACGACTAGAGTTCTCATTTTTCCGAGTCAACTACCAACGACGTGCGAGCGACAGTGTATGACGCGAAATTCAAAGTATTCGAGGTATTCGAGACGGTACCTTTGGCATAACTATTCGAGATCTCGAATATCGAATACTTTCTATTATTCGAGGTATTCGAGTATTCGCGGATACTATTCGCACATCTCTAATTTAAATAATGCAAAAAGGCTATTGTCTGATGTTAACGTGAGAATTTAAATATATGAATGAAAAGACTACCTGGAAAGAAATAGAAAAGTCACGAATTGGATATAAAAACTACACTTATAGGAATACCACACTATTAACAAATGAATCTAAACCAAATCATACAATTTTCAATCCTCAAATTAGGGATAGTCGAATCGGATACCTCGGATCCAAATATTCGCGAATATTGCCCTTCATCGGATACATCGGATCCTAAGTCGTGGAAGACATCGGATCTGGATCCAAAATTTTAAATAATAGCTTCAGTGAATGCAATGCCCCATAAGGGTGGAAAGAGTTCCGATTCTCTCTTCGAATGTTCCGTCGCATGTGATTCTTGTCCTACTCATGAACCGTTTTGTTTGAAAGCTCTTGGAGAAGTTACATAGCAGAATTTCAGCCATGTAAAATAAAAAAGGCAAAATATGACTGGTACATAGTGTGACTCTTCCCAAGAGATTGAACAATTATCGGGGGAATCTCAGTGTCATAGGATAATGACCACTCATAAGTAACTACGTAGCAGAGTTCAAAAAACCACCCTCGGCTGTCCATCAGCCCATGCCTCTGTTGTTTTTTTTGTATCTGAAATCACACAGACCATAAATTATTGCCTTCTAAGGAAAATATAAAATTACACACGAACAATTGAAGCATGTTTCATCCCTACCCCATCTCACCTTATTTGGCTTGCTTCAATTCTCTGTTTCTTGATGACAAATGCTAGATGAGTGACTTTCTGGGCCCAAAGATGTCTCAATAGCTTTGACAATTGGATTACATGCACGGGAATTAAAAAAGAATTAGACCAAACTTCAGCAATATCTTGTGATAATCCCGGTAACTGGATCTCACAAGAAAATTCTTTCCTGAAACCATGTTGATACATGAATAGCCAGTGATTTTTATTCCAGAATTTATACATACTAGAAATTTTTTCAATTATTTTACACACTGCAGGCATTAGGTA
Organism: Ischnura elegans; assembly: GCF_921293095.1. NCBI lineage: Eukaryota > Metazoa > Arthropoda > Insecta > Odonata > Coenagrionidae > Ischnura > Ischnura elegans. Next base: position 91,253,964 of record NC_060252.1, read on the forward strand.
CATTGGTCTATAATTATCAACTTAAGTTTTATTGCCCGCCTTAAAAATGGGTATGATTGTTGCCAATTTCCAGTCAGAAGGCAAGACCCCATTATTTAGTGTGATAAAGAGGTCTTTGTGTCAGTCAGTCATAGAATGATTTTATATTCAGTATTTACTTTTTAATATTTTTTAGCATAAAAAGGATTGACTAACTAGATTTGTCATGATCTCAGTAACTGGATCTCGCAAGAAAAGTCTTTCCTGAAACCATGTTGATACATGAATAGTCAGTGATTTTTATCCCAGAACAAATTTTATGCAAAATTTTCATCAAAGACTTTTTCTACAGATCATTAGTCAATCAACTAAGATGAACACATAATAACTGTTTTTCTTTCTTGCATCATAAGGTTCTCTCTTCTTTGGTCTTTGAATGAAAAATCTGGATTTTTCAGAAATCGGTCCTGTACTTGGCGAACCTAATCTAAAATGTAATATCCTGTTGAAAAATCGTTTTTCACTATGGAATAAATGTTGGGGTTTTTGTAAAGATAAATTTTAAAGTAATATTTTACAGAAAATTAGTACATTATGAATACAATTCTGATTATAAAGACCTTTTTCAAAGTGAAGCATAAAGCTGTAAAGTATGTTATAAATGATGTTGATTTATCTTACAGTAATCTGAATTGATTTAACATTAACTTGGGAGAGAAATATAGAGTAGGGCAAATTTGGTGTTTAAGAAATTCTATTAAAACATTATCGCTCTTATTTAAACAAAACCTCTGAGTGTTTATGCCCACATTTCAAAAGAATAACGTCTATTCTTCTAGCATCATGCTCAGTGAACAATGGTGGCTGCCAGAAGAGATGCACTACAACAGCAAAAGGAGCTGTTTGTAGCTGCCCCATTGGATACATGCTCAATGAAGATGGGAAAAAGTGCTCTGGTAAGTGTGGCAGCTGTCTTCCTGATTATTGGTAAATACAGTGCATTCTGGTTAATTGGGACTCAGAAAAAGGTTGTCAATTTACATACTCGTCCGCCCTCCCCCTTCACCATAGTAGTGGGGAAGTGTCATCGTCGCTATTTATTAATTTATTAATTGACACCTTTTTCCGATTTTTCATTCATCGCCTGATGATGTGGCCTGTAATGGATGCGAAAGTTCGCACGACAATGTGCAACATGTAGCTGCTCATGAAAGCCGTTAACAACGATGCCTCTCGTGCAAAAGCCTTCGTTCCAAAAAATTAGTGTCTGATTTGTGAATGAAAAACTTTGCTGTTTCTACAATTTGGAACTTTATTTTCCTGACTAGTTTCGATACACTGTATCATAGTCATAGGATGCATCAAATTAGTGTCTCCCTTACTTGGGCAAAAATTTTTTTTTCAAGAAAAATCACATCCTCCACAGTTTTATACTTTGGGTCAAATGATCTTAAATATAAAATTTTTATTTCATTTGGATGTAATAGCTCAAACTAAAATAATGATTGAACAGTGTTCTAACTTGTTTTCAATCCAATTTCATTTTGAATCCATGTTTAACTACTATGTAGTTGAACAAGAATAGTAACCAATTGTTAAGGCCTTCCCCTGTTGATGCTTCAATGTATGTCATCCCATCTGCTTTTCCATTAAAAATTTTCACTGCTTTCAATGCTTCCCTTTTCATTCTGGTGCTGAAGCCATTACTGGGTGTGCTTATTCATCAGAAGCTTGCCGATGATTCAGCCACCAATTTTGTTACTAATGGGCTGTCTCAATCATTTTCAGATATTGATGAGTGTGCAAGTCGGAATATAACGTGTGAATATGGATGTGCAAACAGCATTGGAAGTTTTGAGTGCCTGTGCCCCTTGGGATATCGTTTGAATCCAACAGATGAGAGAACCTGCCTGGACATGGATGAGTGTTCCATTGAAAACACATGTGAGCACAAATGTATCAACACCCCTGGCTCCTATCAATGTGAATGCAAGCCAGGATATCAGAGTTTTGGGATCTCTCACTGTGGAGGTAAAGATAAAATGTGTTTATTCGGCATTATACGGTATTGGAAGTGAATCTGCCCTGTCCCTTTTTAAAATAAGTAGTTTTTATTAATCCATTCATGCCTTGTGTTCCATTTTTTGAATGACTGTCGCCACTAAAAAATTTAATGCCCCCAGCTCTTAAAACAGCAATATATGTGTGTGACACACTTTTTCTTGCCGTGCCTCTTTATTAAGTTATATACATAATAGCATTGTGTTATCAGCATATTTGGTATGTTTTGCTGATCATTCACAGCCGATGACTAGAGAAATATTGGTAATTTTTTTCAATGCAGTTTTCCAGGGATCGTCTCCAGGAATATAGCCATAACTTTCTGTCATTAGGCCCAAATGTTTTAATTTTGTTCTGACATGTTCATTGATTGATTGTCAGTGATTAAAGCTGCAAGATGAAAATTGTGATATTTTATACTTATGTGATGTGATACAAATGAGGGAATCAATGTGACGTAAGGACATTGATCAGTTGATAATTTTTCGAGGAAATAAATGCATAAATAAATTTTTAATTACTTTTGTACAAAAGGAAGAAAACATATGAATATCATAATATGGAATCATGCATTTGCAACTTCACTGCTGGGTCATTCTGATTTCATAGTACCTTGATCATTGAGAAATTTAAGCTTGTGGATCTTCTTGAATCTCATCGCTGAGAGGTAGCTATGTTTATATCGATACTGATGGTATTATGTACTTCTAAGCCTAGCAGGACAAACGTCATAAAATATCGTCCTATCATAAAATGAAAATTAATGGTGGCCTGATAAATATATTAATTTTTCTGAAAGTTCTTGAGTTTTGCACTATGAAAATCAACTCATATGAACTTATTTTCAACCAATAGTGGCAACCAATAATTTTCAACCAGTGGGGCTCTTTAGGGAACTTGCAAGGAGCATCTAAGTAATTAGGTAATTTGATTAAAAATATTATCTAGAATGGTAATTTATTGTAATTCTAATCTCAAACATCACGACAAATTAGCTAATTTTTCATTGCATTATAAATTTTTATTGCATGGTACATATGTATTACTAAGTGGCTGAGCTTGCTTGGTGGAGAGGGATTTGTAATATTAAAATCTTTTTTAAAGCATTTGTGAATCACCACAGAATTATATATATAGTCTGCTGGATATGTGTACATTATGAACAAAATTTTGGCAATTGTGATATTGATTTTAAATTTTTTTCAAAAACGGAAAATTTTGTGAAAGTGATCAAAATGAAATGGAAGAAATAGAGAAGTGTTTAGTCGATTCTATTAATGACAAAATTTTTAATAGATATATTTTAAGAAGGTATTTCTATGAACATATAAAGAAAATTTTATTAATATTAATATTATTTGAAATGTAGAATTATTTTTTTTTCAGATATAAATGAGTGCCTCATTAATAATGGCGGTTGTAGTCACAACTGTATAAATACTGCTGGCAGCTACTATTGTGCCTGCGATACTGGATATCAACTTCATGCCAATGGAAAGGATTGTATAGGTAAGCTCATTTTTAGTAGAAATTCAGAGCTTCTTGGAAATTTCATAAATTAGAATAAAAGCTAATTAGAAAAAAGAGAATGTCAATGATGTATGGGAGCTAATTTTATCATGAATTGATTTTAATTCCAAAAATAAATATATATACATGAATGTGGTGCTACTATGCCCTAGAGGCAATGACTCTCTTCCTGAAAATTATCAGGTGCCGTGTGAAAAATAAGCTCATTTCATCTCAGGAGTTGAAACCTCAAATTCGTTCTCATGTGGACAGCAGTTGAAGTACCAAACTTTTTCGGGAGAAACTTCAACGGAGGCTATGCATCAAGGTGTCTCAAGATGTCTGGGTAAGGTTTGATGTCTCATAATCTTCTACCGAGCCAAGCTGAGACAGTTAATTAATTAAAAATTAATTTCACCATTAAACTCACTAATTTACTGTGAAATTATTTTTAATCACAGATTCTGTTTCATCAACCAAGTATGTGGTGACAGCAAGATTTTTCTTCACTGGAACAAAATGCACATCATTGGCACAGATGAAAGCAACTGCAGAAGCACTAATTGAAGAGCTAAATGGTATTTAATGATTTTCTTACATCTAGCATAGTCTAAAAGCTTTAAAAAACTTACATTGATTTGTAATATGTCTGTATTACATCATAGAAAATTAAATCCATCATGAATACCTAATGATGGATGATATTAGCCATTGCATCAAGGCTGTCTATGAAGTAACTTCCGTTTAAGCACTATATTAGAAGTAGTAGGTGCAGATGTTATATTTCTGTGATTATGGATTGAATAAGTTAGTATTTAATCTCAATGATAATGTTGAATAGTGCTTGGAATTGATAAAAATGGTAGCGTCAATTGCAATCGAACTTTTTCATCAATCCTTCTCACCTTTGGTCTTGGCTCCAAATAGTTTTCATACATTGATGCCAATGAAGTATTTGCCAGTGAATGAACAATGAAGTATGAAGTAAAGCTGTTATTGGCTATTTAAAGTCAATATTGGCAAAGTTCTATGAAAAAAGGGCACGTATTTATGACTTGATTTTTATAGAATAATGTTCACCATAATTTTTTAAAAAGATTATTGCATGGGTAAATAAGGGAAGGAATGATGGAGAATCGGGAATTTTTTTGTATCCAATCACATGCCTTTTTTATAGCCTATTGGGGATTACTATGTGAACAGTTATCATAAACAGAAATTTCATGAAAGCCTTTGGCATGTTGCTGCGGAAAACTATTCTTGCTGTATACCAGAACATCTGTTAATTTTTTCCATCCTTGTGAAACTGAGGTGGCCTAAATAAGTCACTTTTATCTATAACAGTTCTCTCAGATGATCATTAGACTTGATTATGTATTTTGAGCTTAAAACTGGTAAAACAGCTCAATTTTTCCCGTTAGCATATTATCCCAAGCAGCAATCAATACCTCAACAACATCCAGACAACATTTTGTCGGCCTTTGCATATGACAACCATACCATATCCATGGTAATCTAATTAACGTTGTATGGATACCTGTCAAATATCCAAAGGACACGTCAAACAACATTGCAGGTATGTCCACCATGGGTGGTAATGCAGGTCCATATTACAACATCTCTTAGATATATTCACGACGTCTAATTAGTTGATAATGGCTGAACAGTGAATGGATGAGTAAAAATGGTTTTTGGTATTACCCAGACATGCAAACAAAACATTTGTGATCTTCAATTCTATATGCTACCTATGGATACTGTTTGGAATAACAATTTATTGATATCGTGGATCTTACAACTAAGATATCTATGCAACATTATTTTAACAACTTATCATGGATGTTCCAAATAGCGTATCATGTAACATAGTCAATGCATCCATCATGATATGACAATGTGTTTTGGCTATTTCAACCTTATTTAGATATCCAATGGATATCGTCCGCTGCTTGGGATATTTTTCATGTACAAGATGGTTTACCTTTTTCCTTACTCTTCCAGCAAAGAACATTCAGAACTGTTCCAGAGAATGTAAGCTTCAAGTGACAAGGGTTAGATGTGAGAACTCCAAAAAGGTGCTGAAAAAATTAGGGAAGGAGAAAGGTGATGTGATCAGAGTGGTTTTTCAAATTGTCTCCTGGCCGTCTAATAGCTCTGAGACATGTGCTGGAAACTGTAAGAAGAAAGCAATATCGAGGGTACTCTGGCAAGCTGCGACGCACCTGAAGAGGTCCTTGAATGGTGCCCGCTTTTCTGTTAAGTAAGTCCTTTTTCCTTTGATTAATTGCTTTCCTCAATCTTTTCACATCATGTTTAAAAAGTTTCTCGAACGGTGGTCACTTTTAAAGTAATCTCTCATCCTGGCATGTTGCCAGTGGTTGTCTTTGGAGCTTGGGCCCTCCGAACTTTTTTCTCTTTTCTACCAACTGCCGGCGATACATCCCCCATGGGGGCTACTAGCCCAACTATCCTTTGACTTTCCCTCAACTATTAAAAGTTGTGGATGAGATCAGGATATCAGGTCCAAAATTTTCTCAGAAAATCAGATAACATAAACTGCAATTGCCAGTGCCTTAAATTTGAGTTTTTGTTTAAAAAAATCAGGTAGATTTTGGCAACAAACTCATTTAGAGACCTAGCCGTAATAACTGAGACCCTTTTGCTTAAAACCAGCGATGGTTGTAAATTTCATCATCATGCAAATGACATTTATAGCTTATTTAATGACATTCATGGTTTTCCGATGCTTGGGAATTGAAAGAAAAATGCTAGTATGTGTAGGCAACCCACGTACCACTATAGGACCCTGACATTTTGGGAATAACCTACTGGTAGCTTGTCTATGGTGGCCTATAATGCTGCTTCAATGCTATTCTCACTTGCAAATACATATTTGCTTGTTTTTAGTTTTGCCAGCTCTCAGGGTACAGCTCCTATTACTGTCCTTCACGTACATTCCTCAAGTTAGGTAGTGTTCCCGAAAAAGGTTATTTAAATTGCATTATTCTTGTATAGTTCTTTCATTCTATATGATGGCTGCATCTCCATGGCAGGCTTTGATTAACAGTTCATTCTTAATATAAGAGCTTTTTCAGTGACAGCATTTGTCTCGATAGTATCAGTAATTTGAAAATGTCTGTATTTAAGATAAAAGTACCATCTCTTTTGAAGTTACCTATGTACATATATACTTGGGTGCCTCGTTTTGCCACTTTGTTTTAGGAGTGATTCATAATACCTGGTAAAAGTTGTGTACCCAGATGGGTATTACAAATATGATTTTTTTCCAAATCTGTTAATATTTATCTTCTGTTCGCCATTTTGCCTTAAAATTTCAAAATTTTTAACGAAAAGTGCTAAAAATGTAAATAATTTAAATTTGATTTGTGCATAATTTTTTGCAATTGGGTATGATTTTGAACTTTCATTGAAATTTTAGAACGAATGTGTCAGCTACATTGTTGTTAATTATCGAGAAAATGACATTTTATCGTGCCCCCAAAAGAACTTTTGTGCGGCAGGCAACCCGAAACACGTAGCCTTATTTTATTCTATGCATGCAATAAATGATGCAAAAAAGAGATATTTTCTGTCAAAAACGCAGTGATCATGGTTGAAAATGTTAAGATAAGTCATGATTAGAGGAGTTTCCCTAATTATGTCATACATTGTCTCCTCGAGGGCAGCAAAAATGGTAAATTTTGTGTAACAGTTATGTAGCTCTTTCCATTCTTGTCTTTTCCTTATTATGAATATTATGGGTATTACGAATCACTTATAAAAAAGTGGCAAAATGAGGCACCCTAATATATATTCTCCTTCTGACTCCTCTAGAAGACAGACCATTGGGTGCCCATGGTTGGCTGATTTTCAGTATTCATTTGCTGAAGGTCTCTTGGTCCTCTTTGGAACCTTTTGAGTCAGTTAAAAGTGTGGTTGTAACATTGCATTCTCCTCAAGGCTTGGCCTAGTATTTTTCCCTCATCTGGCTTAAGGCAAATTGTAATTCTGTTATACCCAAAATTCTATTTCATCATATTTTTGATGAAAGAACAGGAGCACTATTTCTGCTCAGCACCTTCTTCACTCAGCCACTCCCTAAAGGTGGCTGTTGATGGTGGAATTCTCTAGGTAAGACCCCCCTCATCACTTTAGCCACTGGGAGCCCCACTGTAGAAGTAATCTATTCTGGATTAGGTAATTCTTAACTGGAACCTTTGAAATAAGTCCTGTACATTCGTAATTGGTCCAGGAATTTCTGTAGTGTACATAGTTCAATTGATATGGATAGTGGAATCCACTCTTCCAGCTGTTTTGTCCTTCTTGATTTTTTCTATCAACTTCTTTTTCTGCAAGTAATTAGGTATGTACTGATCTTTTTCTTTAAATTTTTGCATAGGCCCATGGATGAGGAGTTGGTCATTATTCCCAGAAGTTTTCATGCTCGAAGGAGTATTCAGCAGTCATGCCATGAAAATTCCAATCCTGCTTCTGAACATTGCGGTAAATATTTTTTTTTGGTACAGATAAGTGATTCTATTTTCTAAGCATATATATAATCATGAATGCATTAATGGGTAAATGCTATGAATTTATGACAGTAAATGCTGAAATATGAGACCAGAAATGCCTTTCTTGATATTTAATTAAAATGGCAATAAATACTATGTGAATTTCTTACCACTTTCTCTTCTGTACACTTTTAATGAATTTCTTTCTGTGAATTGTGTCATATTTTGGTTTGAGTGACCTTACAGTTACATGCTTCTGCTGGTTACCTAATCTGTCTGTTCAGAGTAAAAGTGGGTTAAATGTTTATCCCTACTTGCTGCTTTGGCAAATGGGAGTTAGAATGTGGAGGGTTGAGAGGAGAGTTCACAGGAATATGCATGTTTTTGAACGGTCAACTACGAGTCAGAGTAATAAGAATTGTATAGGAGTGCAGAATTTTCCAAAAAGTTGAGGAGCAACCACCCATGTCTCCTCTCCCTTTATCATCCCTAATAACCGCAGTGGACAAAGGATCCAAAGTGAACCGTTGATAACGGCTTTTGGGTGCAGCTGCTTTGTCCTGCAAGCTTTCGCATCCATTACATTCCGTATTTTCATTCATCGCCTGATGATGTGCCCAGTAACAGATGCAAAAGCTTGCACGACAAAGCGCAACACGCAGCTGCACCCGGAAGCCGTTAGCAATGATGCCTCTCGCTGCGAAAAACTACGTTCAAAGCGATCCAAAGTGAAACCCCAAAATTAGGGATGGTCGGATCGGATACCTCGGATCCAAATATCCGCAGATATTGCCCATCATCGGATACATCAGATCCAAAGTCGCGGAAGACATTGGATCCGGATCCGAAATTTTGAATAATAGCTTCAGTGAATGCAACGCGCAATAAGGGTGGAAAGAGTTCCGATTCTATCTTCGAATGCGCCGTCGCATGCGATTCTTTTCCTACTCATGAACCATTTTGTTTGAAAGCTCTCCCAGAGGCTACATAGGAGAATTTCAGCCATGGAAAATAAAAATAGCAAAATACGACTGGCACATAGTGTGACTCTTCCCAAGAGATTGAACAATCATCGGGGAAAATTCAGTGACAGGAATTTGAAAATGCATTTGGATCCGAAAATATCCGATCCAAAAGATCCGGCTCCGAAAATCAAGGATCCGATCCAAATCCGGATCCGATAAAAATCCTGGATCCATCCATCCCTACCCAAAATGCTAATGCTCTTTTTATCCTGTTTAATTTTTATTTTAGCTTGCCCCCTTCAATCATGATCCTTAATCCCCATGTCAGTTTATTACCAAGAGCTATTCTCCCTCCCCATCTCGCTGTGTTATTACCCTAGGAAAAACACTGACATGAGAATTAAGGATCATGATGGAAGGAGGTGAGCTAAAATAAAAGAAAATTAAAGAAGATAAAAAGAGCATTATGCATTTTTGGGTTTCACTCAGGATCCTTCGCCCTCTGAATCAGAAAATGATTCCTTGAGGATGTGGAGGAAGGTGATGGGTGAAGTTGGTAGGAATATGGTATCTAGATAGTATTTATGTCTGTTTTATGTCCTTACCCAATAGAAATAAAATACATGCGGATGTCAATTGTTTGGAAATTGAAGGAGACCAAACCTTAAGTACAATGGCAACACAGCTGCAATAGAAAAAAATAAGTATTATTCTATATTACTGAGCAAAAATAAAAACATGCAGCATAAGAGATTTATGACAGTAATTAACAACAGTTAATTAGAAGGTGATATGTATGATGATTAGGGGCCCTAGAGGCCCTGTGGGTGGAGAACTTAGTTTCTAATCCAAGGATTCTGGGTTCAAATCCCACTTGAATTCTTCAGGCTCCCTAAACAAATATTTTTGAACTTTGAGGTGGCCCTTAGAAAGGAACTAAACCTCCCTTATCAGAATGTATAAAATTCATGTTCTGGTTGCTTAGTTTGGCAAGACATCTACTCAAAACCATGCGAACCACCCTGGACACTAAAGATGAAGCACTGAGGGAGTATGTGAAGGGAAAGCCATTCTTGTGAGGTAAAATCACTCTTAGCTATGAAAAAGTTGCAGGGAAGAGGGTTTTCACTGACGATCATGAGTGAAACATGTGTGCATATGTCCATAGGAGGATTTAGGGGGGATGCGGGGGCACGTGCCCCCCAGATGCTTTAAAAATAGACAAGATTTTTATTAGGGTAATCATTATGTTCGTTTTATTTTGTGTATTACAGAGCCTCAATCATTAAATTTAATATTAATACCTTTCATATATGAATAAAGAGAATATTTTATACAGTAATTGCTGCATTTTGTTTTAAATCTCAAATATGAGAAGACCAGTCAGGCCCCCCTTGTGTGTCCCCCAGAAAAAATCCTGGATCTGTCCCTGCACATGTCAATGAATTCTTTTGCTTTTGTTTTTTTTTACAGAATTTTGCCACCCAGGGACATTCTCAACTACGGGGCATCCTCCTTGTGAACCCTGTCCTGTCGGGACATACCAACCTGATCGTGGGAGACTCAACTGCATTCAGTCAGGGGTCAAGCAAGCATCAGGGGTCGGAGCCAGATCATTCTTTGAAGTGGCTGGATCAGGTTAGAACATCCAATTAATCACAACAATACAGTTTTCTCTATATCACTAATCCTCTCGAAATCTGTTCTCAGTGCTAAATGTTCTTCCTTGAAGGCGTTTCTTGTCGTGGTTCCATCCTTATAAATATCTAAAGTTTTGTCCCATATCACAGGTTTTGCTTCAGCGGGCAAAATAAAAACTTCAGCATCTATTCCTTTCATTATTGTTAGGAGTCCACCAAAACACACAAACTGAAACCAAAAACTTAAACCAGAAACTAAGTCAAAATAGAACCGAACCAAAAGTACTGGAGACAGCTCCCACACAACTGAAACCATCTAGTGTGAAAGTGTGCATTTGTTTAGGTGGATCACTTAGCAGAAAGACGATACGGCAGCTGTGTGGCTCCAAAGGAAATGAACAACTACAATGTGACTAAAATAGTGCCCGTATTTTAACCATATGATGTGAAAGGTCTCGTACACTTCTTCGGTGTACTAATAGAAAAAGGCCCTTGTGGTTTATTCCTGCACCGGCAAAAACATGTAATGTGCAAGGAGCATTAGAGACCTGTAGGTGGTACATGCAATCCAGTCCCATTAGATTGGAAAGGGGTCGGGAGTTGTAAAAGAAGAGAGAGAAAATAATTCTTTGGACCCCTCTAAAGCCTTGGGACCCATAGAAAACTGCCTGCTTAGTCATGTACCTCTTATCAAATTTATTTGTTGCAATTTTGGTGCCAGAATAAGGAATGCAGGATAGGCTTAGGAATGTAACTTGGTTGTTATTTTCTTCATTGGGTTATATTTCATTGCCTGGAAACCATTTGTAAAAGTAGTGGGTGTTTTGTTTCTGGCTCACCAAGCTACGGAGATTCATACATTATTTGGATCCCTTTTATTTGGTTGAATTAAAGCTAATTTAATTTTTTGTAAAAATATGATTTGTTTTACTTTCAGTGATATGTGCCCCAGGGACATTTTTCAGTAAGGAGGCTAAGTCATGCATTCTATGTCCCAAAGGAACTTATCAGTTTCGCAAAGGGCAAAACTTTTGCATTCCTTGCCCTGGAAACTCATCTACTGATTATGCTGGAAGCAAACGAGTTGATGACTGTAAAAGTAAGAAAATCTTTTTGCATCATATGCTTGATCAGTCAAGCCGAAACTTAGCCTCGGAAATATTGTTACCATGTATCTTCCATTGCAGGAGGAAACTGTGTTAGTTTCATCAACGATCTCTTTGGTGTGATTGAATCTCCTAATTACCCTGGAAATTATCCTAATAACATTGACTGTACTTGGATTGTAAAACCAGGAAAGGGCCGAAGATTGCTGGTTATTGTCCCTGATATAAAATTGGCCAATGATAAGTGTGGTGATTACCTTGTTATGAGAAAATCAAGTGAGTGGTAGACATCAGTATACTACTTCCTTACAATGTTCTCTTAGATGTAGTACACATATGAAATATTATTAATTAATTTCCGCGTCTTTAGGCCCTCTTTGTGCTTTCATAATTAATCATGTCAGTCAAATGGAAAATTATAGTAGCAGTGTCTGTTCCTTGGCCAGTAATATTACAATGACATCCATTAAAAAAGTATCCAGGCTCTTTCACAGTAGTTTCACCCGGTATAACTCGATTTTTTATAGATATATAACTGTATATAACTTCAAATATGAGACCATTCTGAGAGTTTTCACTAGTTCATTGTAGTTTAACACGTTGCGTACGGATGGCGAGAATTCTTGTCATTTTTTTCCTGAACGTTCCAGACGGATGGCGAAGATTCTCATCATTTAGGCACGTCAACCTAAAAAAATTTAAAGTGTACAATACGTATTCGTTAGTGCGTTTTCAGTAGTTGTTCGTTATTCATAATGAATTGATGCATCATAACGTTTGATTGGATAAAGTTATATTCTAAACATTAGCTTTTTAACCATGTTTAAGCCAAAGGCATTAGGCCCTAATAGGCACATATTTCCAATCTTGGCATTCCTAGGTATTTAAATACACTGGTACACAACATGTTAAGTAGTATAACTGGACTTGACGCAACATTATATGGGCCAAATACAGTTTTCTGTTAATTGTAACGCATTATAAGAAGTATAACAGTTACATCAACAATAATCCAGGTTATTTAGAGCTCTGTGAAGATGATCTCAATTAATTCCATCTGATGTGAGAGATACGTCATGAAAAAGTCTTATGCCAGATATGCAGAGTGTTTGGTGTACTTTACACCATTTGCTGCATTTTCTCAGAGATAATATTTATTCAGCTGAAGGATAGCCACAAGAATCAGTATATATAGGTCTTAGCCAGTTGAAACCCTATTTGGGAGGAATAAACTTAAAAGATAGTGTGACTGTGATGTAACTGCGGCAGTAGAAGTCTGATGAAAATTTAGTCATGTATTGAATAGGAAAATGAAGCTAATTTTAAAGTTGATATGTAGTAGGTATAATCATGAGTAGAAAATTTATTTTATTCCTTAGAAGTGATAATGGGAAATAGTAAATTTTGGAGCAATGACTGCTATGTGAATTGAGTCTGTACAGCATTTGTCATTCAATTTATGTTTCACTTTTGGAGAGAACCTGTCTGGCTCGTTGCCAAATTTGATACAATTTTCATTCATACTGTAATATCTGGTCCTTTTATGGTCTGAAAGAAGCCGAAAATTAAAGATCTTACTCTTTGTAGGATATAAAATAATATAATTGTAGTTTTTACGATAACTGGTGTTCATTGTCTGGACAGTTAGTCTTATGATGTACTCTATTGCTGTGTATATGATATGATTAATTTTTATTTTCAGAGTCACCATACTCTGTTACCACTTACGAAGCATGCAAGTCTTCCAACCATCCAATAGCTTTCACAGCACGCACCAAGAGGCTTTGGATGCAATTCAGATCAGACGGTAACAATTCTGCAGGTGGATTCCACATACCTTTTGTTACATACAATGGTAATGATTCATTTTGCTTTCTAAGTGTTAGTAATATTTCTGTTATCTTATTTAATCAGTATATTCTTGGGGATAAAAATTTAAAGGAAATGGTTTAGGTTCATTGCTAACCCTCGTATGGATTTGCAAATTTAGTCACGTCGTTGGATTTATGGCACCACAGCGGCACTGCATTTTATTTTTTTAATATCTTTCAAAATTTGCCTTTATTGGTATGTTTTCTGATTGATAATGCTTCTGACATCTATTATCATTATTTCTCACCATGTTTTGCTAGATTGAACCAAATATTGCAGAAATTATAGCAAAAAATCTTGTACGCTGCATTATTTTCAATTTGTTGTTGTAATACTCTCTATTTCTGTTCCCTTGGTCTTTTATTTTTAAAGAAAGTTTTAATTTTGGATGTAATGGCCATTTTAAATATTTTTTCATGATATGCAATGCTTGTTAAACTCCACTTTTTAATGTGTACATTGCCATATTTTTTATTTACCTTGATACCTACTAAAAATGAGGACCAAATACAAGTCGTATGTGTCCATGTGATATATTTTGCTTCACTGCGTCCAGCCACATGTTATATCTTTGCATTGTACACAGAAGGCCGAGTTCTTAAACATTAATGATTGAAAGGGTGAGGGTGAAGTGAAAAGAGGTGAGTGTTATTTTGTGATTTTCATAGGATTCTGATAATCGAGACTAATGCTATGAATATTCTGGGAGCTTATATCCTGCAATTTCTAAAAATAAAGTCAGCTGGGATTTCAAATATAAAGTATATGGGGAAATTAGCGATGCGTCTAAGAATCCAGCACCGCTTTGGAGGTGGGGCTAGGAGAGTCGGTATTTTTTGCCTCCATCAGAGCCCATTCCCTCACTGGGGACGTTTCCTTAGAGATGGAATGGTAAATATGATGTGGGGGAGCACAGCAGATGAGGTTTTGCTTCTTTGGTGGGCAATTCAAAATAGTTATTTCTAAGGATGTTGGGTTATTGGTGGTAAGTAAGAAGGAGCAGGCGTCTATTTTCTTTGGTCCGGCTCAGCGTGAGGGACTGATGGAAGAGCTAGTGTTCTGGGGTGACGAAAATACCCTCGTGCTGGGAGAACCCAGCTCACCTTTTCTTTCTATTGTACTGACCCAAACATTAAGACCATCTATACTTGCCCACTAAGCTTCCTTATTTGTCATTCACCACCTACTTCCTTCCCCCCATAAGTGAATGAACTTTTCCCCACCCTTAATGACCCACCTGAGGTAGACCTTCTTGGAATGAAGGGAGGGCCACCCTGGGGCATTTTGACAAGGCGTGTGTTCCCTTTCCCTCATGCAGCGATGGGAGGATAAAGAAAGAGCAAGCTATAGTGTCTAATTGTCTCCTTGCACTCTCAACCTTTTTTCACAATATGGATTTTCTATGCTTACCTGGTATTCTAACAATCCTGGTATTCCCTAATCCTTGTCAGTGAACACACCACCGTGTATCTTCACCCCTTACCCCTTCACCTTAAAATAACATTCCTGGCATTACTGATCTATCTTCTCCTCACTCACGTTGGTAAAAACCTGATGAATAAAATCTCTAGGCATTTGAGCACACAAAGAAATGAGAAATATGTTTACAAATTTTACTATGTGGTAAATTGTCTATTTAACTGCTCATCATGAAACGATTTTTACCATGTGAACACTGAACTAATTCTTAGGCAAAAGAAATTCTTTTCTGTCAAACAATTAGTTAGGCACTTATCTTGATTTCACTCCATTGATAAACAGTAAAAATAACATTAATGCCATTGTGTGGACTAGTGCAGTCGCAAAGGAATATTTTCAAAACAGAGGTACAAGATGAATAACAGTAACCATGCAATGTGTTCTTCATGGTGGTCAGTGAAACCTCTGAATCTCCTGCCGAATTACAGCTACTCATTCAATGAGAAATTTCCACACGAAGGTAAAAAAGCAATATTCTAGGAATTCGGATTACACAATGTGTTGAAATTTTATTAGAATTGCAGCTTGGTGTAATTCTAAACATGGTAACCCTGGGATTTACCCTAAGGTGACCAACACCACAGCAGGTACGCGGATGCGGAGCGGAGACTGTACCCAGCAAAAATACGTCGGAGGCCATGGAGAAAAAAATCCTTGACTTGCCATGAGTTTCTAAGAATAGTTCTTGTAAAGAGATTAAGTCAATGAACATTATAAAGGGGCAAAAATTATGATTCTTGGCTAAAAGACAAAACAAAATTAGTGTAGTAATATTTTCGTTTTATTAAACAATTTCATTTTGTTTATAAAGTTTAAAAATTCAAATAATATGATTATAAATAGATTATAGCATTTCATACAAAACATAATAACTTTGAAATTAGCATTGAGAGTGCAGTCCCCGAGGTAGCAATGAGGAAAGTCTCGGGGGCACAGAGGTGCCATAAATCCAACAACGTAACTTTTTCATTGGAGGCCAATAAAATGAAAAGTATACACAACTATGCAAGCAAAAATATATTTATAGATTGAGAAATAAGAAAAAATATACTCCTGAAAATTTGGAAATGATCCATGAGGATGGAAAATTTTTACATCATTTCTAAAACCACGAGTGCCGCTAAGGTGCAGCGAATCCATGAGGGTTAAACTTTGTATTATCATTCTTGTGTTAACATGATGCATTTGATGGCATTTTTACCTTTGAAATTTAAAAATTATATTAACCCATTGGTTTTATATATTTTTTTCTGGACTTTTTCATGTAGAGGAATACCAGTCTTTAATTGAAGATATTGTTCAAGACAGCAGACTATATGCATCAGTGAGTCACCTGAGGATTCTACAAGTAAGTTCTTTTTCTTGAACATTGACACATTGAACTTTGCTTTATTCTCATGAGAAAAAAAGAGCAGGTGCTATACATCTTGGATTTATTGTTTTTTGTACATACTAACAATGGACTCCATTTTACTCAGACATAGGCCACTGTGTGGCATTTTGCTGATACATGGGGGTGATGTTTCGAGTTCTAAGTATTCTCTTATTAGAGTTACTCTATTCTTGTAATACCTGTTTTTTCCTTAAGACCTTGCTTTATTCTATCAGCTTTGCACATCAGTCGCTTTGGTGGTGTAGATAAATGTGGTAGGATAGCATAATTTCATCAAGCAGTCATGGTGATTGGCCTTTAACATTGTACTTTACACCCATGATAATGTTCACGATAAAGATGATTGCAAATTAATTTTTCTATTGGATACCTATGTTCAGGGTTTCAAATATAATTACCAATCAAAATTCACAAAATATTAATGTCTGCATAGAGGATTTGAAGGAATAATCTGTTATCTTAATCAACCAATTAAATCATATCTGGACAAAATATTCAGCAATAGAAATGAGAAACTTTTAATTATAGAGAGAATTAAAAGATCAGGAGATTTGTGAATGTTGGAATATTATGGAAGTGAATTTCTGCATTAAAGCTTGGAAGAAATGTCATTAACCGAAAGAGTCAATAAATGGACTCTTTTTTTGCAGTGGAATCCAATATTATACCTGCATTGATTTTTTTTGTATTTTGTCAAAAGTGAAAACAATGAATTTAATTAGGACAGTTTATGCATCATATGCAAAATAGATTATAGTCAGATGAGTTAGTGAGATGAGCTGATTGCATGAAATGATTCATGGTTGCCTTGCTACTTTTCAGGATAGGAAATTGTTAATGGCTTTGATGGAAGTCATTGCACAACCTATTAATTACTACAAGTATGCAAATGACCAGAGGAAGATACTACCCAGTTCTTTCATTCGGTTGATGACTCCCAAAGTGAGAAAGTTCTTCTCATATCGGTGAATGTGAAATAATTTTGATGGAACAGTTCACTGCAAAACATGGTGAATAGTGGTGCAATGAATAATGATTTGGATTAAGGAATGTAAAATACATTGATAATTCAATTTTCTACCTTATGTGCCTGACTAGCAATGATTCATTGCAATTTGAACATTTTTATTTTGTTCACTTTGAGTGAACTTATGATTTAATGTATTGTTGACATAGCTGATGTATAGTTTTTGTATATATATGTTTTTAATTTTTTGCATTCCTCATTTTTATTTTTTACTATAAAAGTAGACAATTAACATTAAAGGAAAAAAAAAGAGAACAAAACATCCAATGTACCCCTGGAAAATAGAGTTCATAAAGCAGACAAAGAAAAATATAGCATAGATTAAAAATATAGTAGTACCCTGTAACAACGATAATGTTTGATCTTACGATTACAATAGTTTTTTTGTGAATAGAGAAATAGTCTATGAAGTGGTATTTCATCAAATTAAGATGGTACTTATTTGAAGGCTGAGAAATGCAAATACTGCCAGTTTAAATTTTTAAACTGCGACAAATATTGTGGTGAAGTGGATAGAGTTAAGTTTTACATTACCTGGTAAAATAGAAACATCAGGTAATTACAATTATGACACCTTTGAAAATTTGTGTCGATTAGGAGAATAGAAGTTATGATTGCCCACACATTATTTTAGGAAGAATAGGATGGATAAATGTGTTTTTGGGGCTTAAAGGGTTAAATTCATTAGTGCTCATAGATCCATCATAGAATCAAGAAAAAAGATAAAAATACATTCGCATTCCAATTGACTTGTATCCACATCAACCCATCCGCACAAAAACCTATGGTATTAAGCTCGTCTGTGTTGTCAGTAAACCGGAATTAGGAGTTTAGTCTGTGGGATCAAAGATCAATTTGCCGCTCCCCTCCCCTGAACTCCCCCTCGCTCACTCCCTCCCTCACCTGTGGCATAGCCAGGGGGAGATTCGGGGGGTCCGGACCCCCCCAAAATATGAAAGCAATTATTTTCCTTCATTAAAAAGATATTGAAAAATCATGTATGAACAATATATTTCTTCATCAAATGAAGTTTTTTCGATTAAGTGTTCAAATTAATTAATAGTTTAAAATCCTCTACTTAGTACCCAGTCTTTAAAAAAATTTTCCCCCATGGTTTTGGACCCCCCCAAATGAAATACCTGGCTACGCCACTTTCCCCCACCACTAAAATATAATCCGTAAGCTAATGTTTTAGATACGATAGTTAAAAATACTCTACGTATGTTTGCTATTAAGAAGATTTATTTTAATCATTTATTGATTAATTATCATTGCTATAAATTTAAATTAAAAAATTAAATAAATTTAAAAATTAAATATTTCAAATTTTGCCGCCCCCTGAAATTTGTTGCCCTGGGCAGGTGCACCCTCTGCCTCGACCTAGTTTCGGGCCTACAGTAAGCTAATCTATGGCGAGAAGTAGTCGAAAGGCAGCCTTAAATCCAAATCTTAATCCGTCTTCGGGATTGGGAGACCGAAAGATAAAACTTAGAATATTATGAAAGAAGATCTTCAAGTCGGGCTCAACATGTGTTGTCACCAACCGCGCATTTAAATGGGTTTACAAAAGTCGCCACTCGCGTCGCTAACGGACGAAGTGATCCGAGTCATGGGCGTACCCAGCGAGGGGCAGGTGGGGGGGCTGCTGCAAGAAGCGAAAATTGCAAGTCTTTATGAAAAATCAGTACTGAATTGAAACGAAAATATTCAACAAATTTTCTTTAAACCCACGCAAAATGATATGCATTAGTATAAGATATGTAACTAAAATAAAACTATTTTTTCAAGGAAATAATCTCATAAACTGGATTGTCAATATGGCCGACATCAGTGAAGATCGTTGCGCTTTGTGCTCCGATAAATTTGACGATAATAGCATTATTATTACGTGTAGATTTGATTGTCTGGCTAAATTTCCAAGTGTACCAATTTAAATAAGGCTAGCTTAAATGCCTTAAATTCCAGCCGAGAATTGATTTATCAGTGCAATAACTGTCAAGTTTTGCCTGCGCGCCAAATCAGCCAAGTGAAGAGCACATTGTCTCAGCTAGTGATGGGTCAACAAGACTTAAGATCGCTTATTGAAGGCCTAGTGTCTAAGGTTTCACAGTGCTGTGATACCATTTCAGCTCAAGACAATCAAATACGGCAACTCAAAGATGAGATTCGTGTTTTAAAAAACAATAGTGGCAACCAGTCTGGCACTAAGCAAAAGATCGTAAAATCCGTATCTTTTGACGATCGCTGCCCCTCGAATGTGGCATCTGAAAATAGTGACACTAAGAAGATTTACTCTTCCATGCTGAGAGTAGATTACCAATCAAAAGAAAACCTAAAGACATCGGCTGACCCAATTACATCCAGGGAAAATGCATTTGTGCTTTCGACATCTGCGCGAAAGATTCCGATGCAGTCTACTGATGAGACAAACAACGCCGCTTCTGAAAAATTGGGGGCATCATCTCCATCCCCTAATGGAACCTCTTTGCGGGAGGACATAAATAAGGAGAAAAACAACGACTTGGAGTACACTGTGTACGAGAGCAAAAGAAATCGGCGGAGGCCAAAAAAGTTTGGAACTGCAAACGCCAGCTCGGGCTGTCCCTTTAAGGCGTTGGAGAGGAAGGCGTATATCCACGTTTGGAGGCTAGAACCACAAACCAAAGATAAGGAAATTAAAGATTATCTTGAACAAAAACTGAATTCTACCGTGAATGTAGAGACTCTAAATGCCAGGGGTCCCTATGCCTCATTCAAAATTATTGTCGATTTTTCTAAGTTAAACCAAGTCCTAGATGCTAGTCTGTGGCCAGAGAATGCTGCAATTGAAAAATTTAAATTTAATAGAAACCTTATGTTAAGTAAAGTAAATGGTTCTGCAGCTGGTGTTCTGTCCAAACAAAGTGCCTCATTCTGACTAGAACAGCCCATAAAAGTGATGACTCTTAATATTCAGTGTTTGAGAAATAAAATAGATTGTTTAGAGTTATTAATAAATGAGAATTATGCTGATGTAGTGTGTATTACTGAACATTGGCTCAGGCCGGAGGAACTCATTAGTGTGAACATTGATGGTTTTTATATTGCCGCAGCATACTGTAGGCAAAATTTCAAATGTGGTGGTGTCCTTATCTTTGTCCGTAATGGATTATGTTCCAATGACTGCAAGATAATTGGTAATTTATGTTTGGATAAGGATTTTGAATGCTGTGTAGTTGATCTCCTCATCAATAAGCAACATGTCTACATAATGAGTGAATATAGATCACCAACAGGTGATCAACAGCTATTTTTAAATAATTTAGCTAAGGTTTTAGAGATATCTTTATGTACAACCTACTTCATGATTGTGTGTGGGGATTTTAATATTCATCTAGATCAGAATGACAATGTGAGGGATAATCTAGTGGATTTAGTCTCGTCATTTGATCTAAAACAAACCATTTTCCTACCTACTAGAGAAACGTCTAAATCTTCAACTATAATAGATAACATATTCACAAATCTGACCTTCAATAGTGGTACTGTGATAGAATCCCATCTTTCTGATCACAAAGCCTTAATAATATCTGTTAATATACCAGTTGCTACTAATTCCTCAACCAACAGTGAAACTCGCCCTAAAAAAAGGTACTTTACAAAAGAAGCAAAGGATGAATTTTGTAATATTTTGCAAAAAACCAATTGGGAATTAGTGTATGGCACTAATTCTGTCAATGAAAAGTTTGACACTCTTCTCAATATTTTTCTCACTATTTTCAATGGCTGCTTTCCTCTACAAGCAACCAAATCAAGAAAGCTTCATAATAAATCTTGGGTAACCCCAGAGATTTCTCGTATATCAAAGGAATTAAAATTCCTTTGGTCAAGATTTAGAGATACTAATGATAATAGAATAAAACACCAGTATTCAAATTGTAAAAAGTTCTACTCCAAATTAATAACTGATACTAAAAGAAATTTCAACGTTAACTCCATTTCTTCTTCTGAAAACAAATCCAAATCAGCTTGGAAAATCATCAACAACTACTCTGGTAAATCACAGAGAAAAAATTTTATTGACTCAGTCCTTGTTGATGAGGAACTGGTGTCTAAACACAGTGATATAGCCAACCATCTTAATCACCATTTTCTTAGCTCCCTTGAAAATTCATTGCCCACAGATCTTGCTCCCCAATCACCTAGAGGCCAAAACATAGTCACATCAGTAGCCAAAAACATTTATCTCTATCCAACCTGTGAAAAAGAAGTGGAACAAATTATAAACAAAATTAGCAAAAAATTTTCAGCTGGCTGGGATGAGGTGCCATGCTCACTCCTTAAGGGGAACTGCAGTAAATATATTTTAGCTCCCATTACCCACATTATCAATGCTTCTCTGTCTTCAGGTGTATTTCCCGAGAAATTGAAATTTTCAGTTGTCATGCCTCTATACAAAAATGGGGATCACGAGGTAATGGATAATTATCGCCCTATATCAAAAATCTCTGTATTCTCTAAAATATTTGAAACTATAATTGCTAACAGAATAATGGAATTTCTAATAAAAAATAGTATCTTATCTAAGTCCCAATTTGGCTTCTTAAAAGGGCATTCTGCTGAGCTTGCTTTTTACAAATTTCTTGATTCTGTACTTGATGGTCTAGACAAGCACGTTCACACACTCTGCATATCCTACGATCTTAAGAAAGCTTTTGACTCGGTTGACCATGTGATTCTTCTTCATAAACTTCACTGCTATGGGCTAAGAGGTATTGCAGCAGATTTAATACAATCTTTCCTGTCAAAGAGAATGCAATGTGTAACTATTTCTAGTAGTAATATGAAAAAATGGTCTTCCTCCTATCGGGAAGTTGTCAGAGGGGTTCCCCAAGGCTCCATCCTGGGACCACTGCTATTTTTGGTTTATATTAATGACCTACCTAACTCGTTAAATGGTGAATTATTTATGTATGCAGATGATACCAATCATTTGATAAAGCAGGCAGGAAATGTTGTTCTACCAGCTCAGGAGGCTGTCTCAAATATGGAGAGATGGTGTTCCCTGAATAAGGTTGTAATAAATAAGACTAAATCATCCTATACGTTATTTCATCCATTTCAGAAAAAAATTGACCATAGTCCATACATTAAGTTTATGGACAGTAGTCTTAGACGTACCACAGATACTAAATTCCTAGGCTTGTATTTAAATGAAAGCCTCAGTTGGGACAGTCATATTGACTATCTTGCCTCTTCAATTGCCTCTGGTTGCTACTTGATCAGAAGAATGATAATATTAACAAATACTGACACAGCCATCACGCTATATTATGCTCACATATATAGTAGACTGAAATATGGCATTGTAGCATGGGGAAATTCCCCTAAATCCGAACGAATCTTCAAATTACAAAAGTGGGCCATACGAATTATTTGTAATGCAAGACGAAGAGACAGTTGTAGAGACCTATTTAAAAAACTGAAGATTATGCCTCTGTCTTGTATTTACATGTATGAGTCAATATTATTGGTAAAAAATTTTGGAGGTAAATTTAACTTGAAGACAAATGAAAATGTTCATAATCATGATACGAGAAAAAATCTAATTATATAACTAGTACTCACAACCTTTCTCTGTTCAGCAAAGGGCCTGCATATATGGGATGCAAATTGTTTAACAATTTACCAGATGGAATAAAAAATGTGCAAAGACTAGAATGTTTTAAACATAAATTAAAAGAATATTTACTTGACAATTGTTTTTACAATGTAAAAGAATACTTGTATAAAGACATGTAATATTGCTGTATTTTGTTTAAATTTCTTTATATATGTACTGTCACTTTATTGACGGGGCCTATATATGTCACTACATATCAACGGGACCAATAAAATATTTATTTATTATTTATTTATTTATTTATAAACTAATGTTACAACTAGGCTTGCCCCACCCCTAGACCATGGCATGCCCCCCCCCCCCCCCCTAGTTATCATTCTGGGTACGCCCTTGATCCGAGTTTCACAGGGAAATAAAGTATAATTTGGGGTGTTAACTGAAATTAACATACATGGTCATGTGATCTTTCTTGTTCATAACTTTTCAATACTATTAATCTCAATTACAAACATTATAATGCAAACTATTGGAAAAAAAAGTGGATCGCATTCACTCATCACCGCGCCGAATATTTTTGAAAACATTTAAATGCGATCGAAGTGGCAACATGTATAAGCCTTGTATGGTATGGAATTGGGTCTCCTCGGTACAGTCCCCTTAGATAAAACTATGATCGGTGCGTGGACGCGAGGATTCTAACTTCCAAATTCCTTCCGCTTGGGCATTACCAGTAGTTTTTTTTATAGGACCCTGCCATTCGACTCCAGGCCCGTATATTTGACTCTAGTCCCGTCACATCGGCTCTCGGCGATGTAAAGCTCTCCCCGCGAAGGTCACAGTTCTTGTGCATTCTGTGCCAGCCTGCGAGTTTTTTTTCGGAATTTCGCCCCATTCATTCAACTAGTGATCGGTGCATAGGTGCACGCAAACTTAAGGAAACGATAGCTGCAAGCTCACCCTGAACGGCTTGTCAGCGTATATGAGCGACCGCGTTGAAAGCTTAGTCAGTTGTTCATTCTCTGTTGGCATCGCCACAATTTCTGGTGGTCTTCGGCCCGCACGGGACAGCTGGAGAAATTTCACTCGCTTCTGTTTAAGGAGAAGGCATAAGGAATCGTAGTTATTCCCAGAAGAGATCATTCCTGTTGTTTGGAAGAACTTTCCGGTTTTTGGGATTTCCGATAGGCCATTCCATTTCTTCTGGACGATATTTTGTCAAGTTGGTCACCAGAGAAACCCTGCAGGATGGCGCGCGAGAAGGAATGGCAGTACGACAGGAGGCAGGCAGGAGGTAACGGAATAAATTGGAAGAATTTCCATCCGATCCCCGTGGAAACATGCGACCAAAATTTTCTTGTTTTGGGGTTGGTATTGTGCTTCCATCGTGTGAATCGTCTTCGCCTGTGAATGTTCTGTGCAGCACACCCGTAGTAATTCAACGAGCAGTATTGAAGGTATCCGGCATCTGCTCCCATAGCGGAATCTACTGCAGTGCACACCAATGTGAGTGCGGAGCAGGGTCCAGCCTTGTCTATTCTTCATGGCTGTAAGTAGAAACAAGTTCGATATAGGTATCGCACAAAATATCTCCTATATTGGGGTCGTTATAATACTGCTGCGGCTCGATTATTTGAATTTCATAACCACTAATATTCAATTGTGGACCATATGATTCCGATAGTAATTGGCGAAATTCATTGACAGCCGTGTCTTTATTAGAGTTGATACATTTGCCTTTTAATTAATTGAACTGCTAGATACTCATACTTACCTGGACCATATTTAAATCTTCCAACTTGTGCTCCCTTTTGAAAATTCTAGAACTGCACTTGTCACTAGAACAAATAAAACCCCCCCAGAGCTCGGAGAAATATTTAAGTTTAATCCATTTTACTTAATTCTATTAGTATTACTTACGGAATAGTGTTAGGATTAATCAAATATCCCTCAGAAAACCGTGAAACTCGCTATTTTGAAGCATTATTCTTAAAATTTTTCTGAAGGAGCCCCCCCTCCCCGCAACTTCCGCTTACCCTGGCGGGTATGCAATATCCCCATACCCAAAAGTATTAGCTGCGCCTAAAACCCCCCCTAGCCTTAATTCTTAGCTGCGCCCCTGTTCTCAAGTACTCTGTGGTGCGCCTTCTTTTGGGTATCCACTTGTCATATCGAAAGCGGAGTGGTAAAATAATCAGTCCTGCTGCTTGTGAACAATTTTTCGCTTCCCGTTAGTTACATTAATCAAAATTGTAACACGGCGACCACTTATAGTTGCCGCCACGTTCAGGGGCGGATCCAGGATTTTTTTCTGGGAGGGGCACAAGCAAGGCCGTATCCAGGATTTTGTTCTGGGTGGGACACAAGGATACCTCGTAATACAAAACGAACGCAATGATAATGGGACCGTATTAAAAATCTTGCATATTTTTGAGGGTCTGGGGCACGTGCCCCCGTGCACCCCCCCTGGATCCGCCTATGGCCACGTTGTCAATAGGGTGGTTTCCTATTATTTTTTTATTGCTTTAATCGAAGGATTATTACTCCTGGAGTACGTATTTCACGCTTTTAGATTTTTAAATGACAACATCTATTTTTCGCGATTAAATGAAAAGTGAAAATTTTCAAGCGCGCGAAAACGCGACGCTTAAGTATGAATGCCGGGAAATATCTCCGTACGTCGTATTTCTGGTTCCCCCTCCCGCCCGGTGAGGTGACCTTGAGGCGAGGCTTAGCGCTGATACGTCGCAGGATGCTAGCGGATAGCTGAGTACCTTGCTGGATGGTAGCGCTTGGCTTAAAAAAGGTTTATTAATACCTTATCAAACGAAGAAAACTTTCCGAACTTAGCCAGTTTTAATAGGTGATTATTAAGACATGTTTCCCTGAGCTCTGTGCCTCATGCATGCATTGGTAACCTCAGACGATGTATAACTCCTATCCTCTCGTGTAGAAACTAGGTCCCTGTGACGTCATGCGGAGTGGAATCGCATGGGCGCCAATCTGGCCTTTTTCAAATGAGGATAAAATTTGACCCTTGCCATTCGTCTCAACCGGTATTTCAAAAACCAAATAATTTGTGTATTATGAATACACTAATGGTGGGTAACGAATCGCAATCAATGCCTTTCGTTTTCTTTGATGAAGGAAACTACCCTATTGGCGGGGATCGGCTGGATAAAAGTGGAGCGAGTTCTTGCGAAAGCGAGCCGGAAGTGCACGATCATATTTTGGGAAATTATTGACTCTCAGTGAAGTCGAACTTTCGTTCTCGACGTGAATTTGAATTTTATTACTACGATTCCATTGCAGTGGCTTCGGAAGGTCCTCGTAACGCCCTGAATTTGAGGAGACCACTGGTCGAAGTCCTTGAGATTCTCCACAAGTCTTCGGGCTCGGAACTTGGAAGGGACAGAGGGGGCAAGTGCCCCGTGCGGTTGATTTGAGGGGGCGGCAAATTTTGAAATGTTTATTTTTAAAAGTTATTCAATTTATTAATTAAATTTGTTTAACAATGATAATTAATAGGGTAGTTTCCTTCATCAAAGAAAACGAAAGGCATTGATTGCGATTCGTTTCCCACCATTACGGCATTAATAATATACAAATTATTTGGTTTTAGAAATACCGGTGTCGCGAGGGGTGTTTAGAGAGCACTAACGGGACTCCTAGCGAGATCATCTCGTCCACCAGCGCTCTCATCCCTCCCTTTCGCATCCCCTCTATGGTAGCAATTCGCCCTTTGGACCTCAGTATTCCTTATAAATACCAGAAGTTCGAATGAAGGGGCAGTCCTCTCCTTGACCTATACCTTGCTGGTCTGCGCCCTCGCAAGACCCTCGGTCCCTTCCCTCCAACGCCGGTCTGCGCCCTCGCAAGACCCGCGACTCTTACACCTCCAACGCCGGTCTGCGCCCTCGCAAGACGCGCGACTCCTCCATTCCTCGCTACTTCCGCCGTGCTCAGATTACCAGACCCTCGGTCCCTTCCCTCCAACGCCGGTCTGCGCCCTCGCAAGACCCGCGACTCCTCCATTCCTCGCTACTTCCGCCGTGCTCAGATTACCGTACTCAAATGTACGTATAATATATAATAAATAACGGCCAACCAACCAGGTACTTTTATTCCTCCCTTAATGTCACGACGACACCGGTTTAGACGAATGGCAAGGATCAATTTTATCCTCATTTGAAAAAGGCCAGATTGGCGCCCATGCGATGCCAATCCACGTGACGTCACAGGGACCTAGTTTCTATACGAGTAGATAGGAGTTTTACATCGTCTGAGGTTACCAATGCATGATTGAGGCACAGAGCTCAGGGAAACATGTCTTAATAATCACCTATTAAAACTGCCTGAGGTCGGAAAGTTTTCCTCGTTTAATAAGGTATTAATAATCCTTATTTAAGCCAAGCGCAACCAGCTAGCATGGTACTCTGCTACCTGCTAGCACCCTGCGTCGTATCAGCGCTCAGAGCCTCGCCCCAAGGTCACCTCACTTGGGGCAGCGGGAACCAGAACGACGTCACACGGGAGTTTTCCCGGCATTCATACTTACCCGTCGCGTTTTCGCGCGCTTGAAAATTTTTACTTTTCATTTAATCGCGAAAAATAGATATCGTCATTTAAAAATCTAAAAGCGTGAAATACGTACTCCAGGAGTAATAATATTTTGATTTAGGCAATAAAAAATAATAGGAAACCACCCTATTATTAAAATATTGAACAATGATATTAATAAAACATCTTTATAGCAAACATGCTATGTGTAATTTACCCACCACATCTCAAAAAATTATCTTATGGATGTATTATATTTTGGTGGTGGAGGAGAGGGGGAGGGAGCGAGGGAGGATCAGGTTAGAGTGGGCCGCAAACTTATCTTTCCACACGACAGAACTCCTACTTCCGACCCGGCTTCGGGATGTACTATGTATTAAGAACAAACGTATGTAATAAGCTTTATCAGTTTAAGGATGTTAGAAGGTGGCCTAGTGATCCGTCTAATCCAAATAATGCTGTGTATTGAAATCTCAATGATGACAGGGGGACGAAACTCGAAAATAAAAAGCTTCAAAAGCGCGGGGAAATCAGTAGAGAAGAAGTGGGTGGTCCAGCTTCAAGTCTCGACGAACGGGAAGGGGGAATCTATTAATGTGCGATATTTACGGGTAAATGCGAAAGTTTTTGAATACCTCCAACAACATCTTGTATGATCCGTAAAAAAATGTATAGAAAGGAGGCATAAATTGAGTATTAAAACAGACAAAATGACATTGGAAGATAATGTAATTTTTATGATATGCTACTGATTGAAATGAGATTTTTCTTCAAAGCAGTTGAATTGCAGTCCACTTTATGGAAAACTTTACATCCCAGTCTGTGATGCCACAGAGTGATGCTCTAGTGGGCATAGTTTGTTGATAATAAGGCAATTGGTTGAATTTAGCATTTTGTTTTAGAGTCTACAATTACTCATTCGCGCGAAGAATTTTAGCATATTTCAGGTATAACCAAGAAGATAGCCCATGGATAATAATGAGTTGAGGCCATTGGGGCGAGGGTATAATTTTTACTACATTTTCAATACACAGCCCGGTTATTCCACTAACAATAAGTTTCGGCCAAATCGATATATTCGACCTATGTTGTATTAACGAGGCAATCGAGTGCTCAAGGAAGCCTGCTGTTTTTAAAGTATTCAAAAACTTATTTCGGAAGGAATTTCTCTACTTGTAATTACAAAATAAATATTGATTCCAGATTGGCGCCCATGCGATGCCACTCCACGTGACGTCACAGGAACCTAGTTTCTATACGAAGAGATAGGAGTTTTACATCGTCTGAGGTTACCAATGCATGCATGAGGCACAGAGCTTAGGGAAAAATGTCTTAATAATCACCTATTGAAACTGGCTAAGGTCGGAAAGTTTTCCTCGTTTAATTAGGTATTAATAATCCTTATTTAAGCCAAGCGCTACCAGCTAGCATGGTACTCTGCTACCTGCTAGCATCCTGCGTCGTATCAGCGCTCAGAGCCTCGCCCCAAGGTCACCTCACTTGGGGCAGCGGGAACCAGAACGACGTCACACGGGAGTTTTCCCGGCATTCATACTTACCCGTCGCGTTTTACTTTATAAACATTGACGTAGTATTGATCCAAACTTAGAACGCACTTTTTATTTGATCCAAAAATTTTTAATTGAAGAATACCGTCCCAGATTTCAACGGTTGAACGTCACTGCGTAGGTACCGAACAACAAAAAAATACCAGTTTGTATACGTTTTCTCAGTTAGGGGTTGGGGAAAATAAAAATTTTGGGGAAATGGCTAGAGACACTTGGCTGGCTTGGTTTGCGATGCATTCAGATCCCTCTGCTCTTATTATTCCCCTCTTCTTATTATACTTGAAATATTATTCAGGACTCTTGTTAATACAGAACTACATCAAAACAATTCATAATTAATAAATTACAGTGGTAAAAACGGTAATACACCGAGCGTTTAAAAGTGAATAGCGGGATTCTAACGCTTATTATTATTATTAGTCTAAACTTAAGGCTATGAATGATGCATCAAACTGAACATTCTGAAAACGTTTTTCATAAAAGCCTACAAGTGCTCCATGTGAGCTATAGCTATAAATTCAGTGCAGTAAATATAGGAAATCGTCAAACTCCGATATTAATTTAGAAACACCCGGTATTTTACTTATTTGCCCTCCTTTAGTTTTGAATATAACCATTATATTTATGTTTTTTATCAATTTTTATTTGGTGCTCTGTTTTCTTTTGCTGAGTCAACTTATTGGTTTTTGCGAAAGAAAATTCTGCTTGGATGTGACGAAGAGCATGTATGTTATATCTGTATATATAGGTACTTGATCGGGTCTCGGCACCAAGATAAAATCCCCTAGGTACTTGGCAATTGTTATAGAGTGATTACTTTTGCCACAAACTTGCTTCTTAGCTGCTGTGGCTCGATAAATATATTATATTCTATATACATTGTTACTTTATCGGCACTCTGCACCTTTGTAATATCCCCTGGGTACTCGATATTAGCGCTTGAGTGAGTGATTATGCAACAAACTTCCTTCACAGCTACTTCGCCTTAATAAATTAATTAAATTCTGTATACATTGGTATTTATCGGTACGCGGTACCTTAGTAATATCCCCTGGGTTCTAGATACTAGCGATAGCATGATAAATATGCTATATATACCGGTACTGAGTACCGGTGCTGCGTACCGGTTTGGTACTCAGCACCTTGATAATATCCCCCGGGTTCGCGATACTAGTGCTTGAGTGAGTACTTCTGCCACGCTCTCACTTCACAGCTGTCCAGGCGCAGAACAAGCACCCATTAACCCCTGGCCACAGAATACCTTCCTGTCTTGCCACGAGGGGTCACGACAATCGCTCTATCCTCCCCCTTCTCTCTTCCTCCGGCAATGCAGATTCGGACGCGAGAGAGGAGTCGTGGAGCGATGATAATACGGATCCATTGGTCACGAGATCTCTTCTGGGTGTGGTCGTTGTGTTTACGATGGCCCGGAGGACCGACCTCTCGCCTCCGCCGAACCTCAAGAGATTGGAAGGGGGGAGGAGTGTACGATGGGACGTGAGCAATAACATACATAAAGAGGACCGTTTGGGAAGGATGGGCGATATTTATGGCAGCGGTCCCGGTATACAGCTGCTCGTCTTACGGGTTTTCTTTTGAGGAAGTCCTGCGCATCGCCCCTCGGATTCCCCCCTCCCCTCCCCTCTCCGCCCACTCGACAATCGGAATGGAATGGAGATGGAGTCAACGCGAAATATTTATTTCGACGAGGGATGTTTGGGGGAGGGGATGGAAAAGGACCGCTCCACTCCTGCTTAAGAGATTTGAGCATTGCAAAGATTTCATACGAATTCATATAGATTCATTCATTAAAGTAGTCTACCGATTAAGGTAGGTTTCCATGGAGTACATAGCCATAAAATTATTTAACCTGGCTCAGTGTCACGTGGTCAGTGGTCACTAAAACTTCGTCATGATGGCGACGCTATTACTTTTATCTTCCAATCCGGTTATTTTTGTGCTTTAAACCAATCAACAATTTTTTTGATAGTTAATCTATATTTTAAAGTTTAAGTTATATGAGGGAGTGAGAGGGAGCCAAGGGGTATTTCTTCTATCAATTTCTTTACCTAACTCTGTTGAGAAAAAATTACTTGTACCCCTTGGCTTCTCTCTCCCTTAAATCACATCGATAGTTTTTATTTTTTTAAAGTATTCTAC
Source organism: Ischnura elegans (assembly GCF_921293095.1). Lineage (NCBI taxonomy): Eukaryota > Metazoa > Arthropoda > Insecta > Odonata > Coenagrionidae > Ischnura > Ischnura elegans. The sequence goes on from NC_060252.1 coordinate 91,285,393, forward strand.
AAATTAAGATAGGTTTCCATGAAGTACTTAACCCTAGATTACTAAATATTTCTCAGTGTCACGTGGTCACTCTTGTGTCAGCCTTCGTCATTTTGACGACGCTATTTTTTACTTTCCAATTAGTCTATTATTTGCTTTAAGCCAATTAAATTGAGGTTTAATTATTATAGTCAATGTATATTTTAAAGTTTATGTCATATGTCTATTATTGAAAATATTGTTTAATAGTTCTTTTTACTCTAATTTAAAACAAATTTTTTGATGTGAGGCGCTGGGGAAAATTATTTGAAATACCATAAAATACGTAACTTTTATTATAAAATGCATTTTCATTGGAGGTTTTATTTGACGCCTCGTAAAAATTACGAAGGATTAGTGATTCAGGGTTAAGTAGTGTTCTAGCAGCCTCCCATTCATTCAAGCACTGTGAGGCCTAAATTTTATTCTTTCCTGACAGTCATGAAGGAGTTCCATCAAGTAACGTCTCAAACTGTAGCATTGGAACATACAAAGATTTTGAAATTGGTTGTATTAATTCATTATTCGATACAAAATTGTGAAATAAACCTGACAATTCTACATTGAGGGGAGTCGCAAAATTGATTTTGTCGTGTTCATCAAAAAACTCAACCCCGGACCCATTAACAATAAAAATTGCCATTATCATTAAATTTAGCGTTTTTAAAACTCAATTCAAGACCTTTCTACTGCATTCCATTCGCTATTACGACTATTTATTATTGAACTATTTCATTTTATTTCGGTTATTCATATCTCTCAAATATGAAGCTAGAATACTTGAATAAATTTGCTGCGAGCATTGAAGGGTGCAAAAAATCCGGATGATAATTTTCTACATTTCCTGATGCGAGCAGCGGCGACAGCACCATCGCGACTGAAGTTTCATGAAGTCGTACTCATTGCAGTCAATTGATTCCCATGCAAGAGGAACTCGGTTTTGAGCATGTATAAAAGTTTCAATGAAAATCAATATATCCACTGGTGTAGTTGGTGCGTCAGCGCACCAGCTCGACGGTTAATTTAGATTTTACTGTAGAGTGTAAAATCAAAATGTAGAAGCTCGTGTCCTTTAATCTTTAATATTGTTGTAAATATGTACCTGTGCGACTGTTCATATTAAGGCTCCATTTATTCAGTTGCTTAATGTGAAAAATTGGAGAAAGATACGTTTTGAAACTATCATTTTAGGAAATATCATTTGGTATCTCATTGAAGATGCACTTCATATTAAGTGGAATACAACCATCACTGTAACAACTTCTTATTGCTATGTGCATGTTCTTAAATTATCTATATTATTCCAGCCCTTTTTTAAATGATTGTTCACCTTTTTGTCTGCTTTGCATTGACGAATGGTGTCGTAAATACCTCCGCCTAATCTTCATCTACATATTTCCCTCATCACCTGCATCTATATCCCCAGGGAAATATGCAGAAGTATACTTCTATAGATGACGTCTTCAATCACATTATGTTATTAGTGTATTTCTTATCTTATTCGATGACTCAATGCTATGTTGTTCGGGGACCAGACCTAAATCTCAACGTATGTACGGCAGCACATTTGTTGCGTAGGACCTCTACCAATCATCATGTATATGTTGTGGATGAATTGCACAGTAAGGGGTCAGTCGGATATCTTGATGTAAGAAAACTTCATCTTTATAGTGAGGACACATCGTCGCGTCAGAGCGCTAAAGAAGTTGAGATTAGCCAGAAATTTATGCGAGCTTGAATTTTTTAATTTCAGTCAATGATGAATTTTGAAAGAAATTGGTATTTTACTCACTGTGCCATTATCAGGGATTTGTGTTAGTTACAAATTTATAATCATTTCGTCACCGAGGAAGACCGCTCGGTAATGAGTGTTGCGTCCTTTTCAGCCTTCAAACGATTACATAATGATTTCCGGCTTTTCAGCCTGTGTTACACGGGGCATGTACTTGCACAATCTGACGTATGTGAAAGAGTGCATTTAAAATTGCGCCCTGTAAAGAAGTAAACTGCTTGGGCGCATGTGAGAATATATGAATGGCAATGTAGCCCCTGTTTTAATTTCCTCATGACGAACAACAGGAAATCGGTTTAGTAAATTTATGGAGAATGGGGGGCGTCACCTACCTGATTTATCCTTAAAACTATGTAAAACAGGACTCTAGACATGTGCCTACATAATAAAAACAAATGAAAAATGTCCAATTTTTACTTTGGTGTCTTATTAAGTTTTGAAAAAATAAGATACGTCACCATATACTATGTTTAACATATTTGTCCTCCTTTGGTTTTAAATATAGCTATTGCATCTATGTATTTATCATCATTTTTCATGTATTCCTCTGTTTTCATGTCTTGCATGAACGCGAGGTGGCAAATTAGGCCTTGTTCTTATTTCGTTCAGTTGAACAGTTGCACGCCAGGTTAACAGTAACCGCGCTGACCTTAGTACCTACTGTAGATCTGTACCTTAGTGCTGGCTAATTTCAATACTTTTGTGTCATTTCTTAGCAACCAACCTTTGATGCGAGGAATAGGTGTTTGGTATAATTTTTAAGAATGAATTTGGCTTTTGTCTTTTTTTCATTTTTTTGTAGTGGTTTGCCAATTTTGTTAAAAAATGGCAAACAACGATTTTTCAAACGACGCGTAGCGTGATTTTACGCCCATGGCCCAGGATCATAACTATGGGGGGCAAGCCATGGTCTAGTGGGGGCAAGCCATCGTCTAGGGGGGAGGGGAAAGCCATGGGATTTTTGAGATTATTTCCTTGAAAAAATAGTTTTATTTTAGTTACATATCTTATACAAATCCATATCATTTTTAGTGGGTTTAAAGACATTTATTTTGAATGCTTTCGTTTAAATTCAGTACTGATTTTGCTTAAGGACCTTTGCGATTTTTGCTTCTGGGGGGGGGGGGGGGAGTTTCCTACGCCCATGCCCATGGCAAAAGTCGATGGATTTCACGCGACATGATTGTTCGCCCATAGCACGCGAAGTGATAAGAAAAAATGCTGAAATGAAAGTCCTGAATTGTGCAATCACCTGCCCCATGTAAAACATGCTTATGGCCTTAATCTTAAATAATGCGAAGGTCATTGCCGCCGATTGCAGCGGAGGCAAGGGAGGAACGTAAACTCGGAACGGGGAAGCTTGACCCTGTTCAAAACTCCCCACTTCCCTTTCCTCCCTCCCTCCTTCTGCTTCGTTCAGATTACGATTGTTCCAGCGATCGTTGGAACTATCGTGCATTCACACAACGATGGCAAGGTCGGTAAAAGCCAGGTCGTGACACGCTCCCATCTTGGTTCCCGCCTGTCTGTTGTTTACATGGTGTTAGCATAGGGCATGTGAATTAATTTCAAAAAATTGTGTGTTTCAGTGCTCCGCATTGCTCCAATTCCACGAAAAACGGAGTAAGAATATTTCGTTTTCCTTCTGATCCAGGGGCGCCGACTTATAAAAAATATTGGGGGGGCCCATATCGGAAGTCTTGCCCCAGGAAGAGGTTAAATTGAAAGTGTGTCGCAGCACCGAAACACTACCATGATTCACAACACTTGATTCAGTTAACCTGCTTAACCTTATAATTATTTTTTTCAACACTCATTGTTTAATTTATTTTAAAAGGTAACTATCGTCAGGGGTGCCGACTTATAAAAAATATTGGTGGGGGGCAATCCGGGGGCCTTTCCCGGGAAAATTTATAAAGAGTGAGTTTTAAAGTTTTTTAAAGCATTTTAGATTCCATCTGATCAACATTAGAAACCTGAAAACTCGATTCTCAATAACTTGACACTCAGAAGATAATCGAAAAGCCATACACATTTTTGCTTCACCCCCATAACGAATTTTTGGGGGGACTCGGGCCCCCTCAAGCCCCATGGAGTCGGCGCCACTGACTATCGTCAAGCATGGGAAATAAAAATCGCCAATATATTTTTGTGATTTCACAAGGCATAATATAACTTAATTATTTTCTTGAATTATTGAGGGGGCTCCGCCCCCCCAAACGAATCTTTGAGGGGGCTCAGGCCCCCTCAGGCCCCATGGAGTCGGCGCCACTGTTCTGATCCTAAAAGAATGGCTCTGTGGTCGATAGATTGCAGAAGAAACAAATGGAAATGTACAATAACATCGCGCTTTTTGCTTCAGTTATTTACATCCATGATTGTCTTGTCATTGTTAATTGTCTGAGTCTAATTGCTCAATTTGGAATGCATTTCCTTCGTGCAGCATTTGCTGCCTCAACATCAGTGATTGAGTTTGGAATCCATCCTATTCTAATTAATGCTCTGATGTGTATTCATTTATTGCAGTTATTTGTAAAATCTTAAATGTACCTAAAGGCTCACCTGAGTGCACACTGACATTACTGTATCACATTATTTGCCATGATTCTTGGAATATTTGCATGCGGATTATTCTAGTATTACATTTATTATTGGGATTGGCAATATTTACAATTTCTAACTAATCAACATAGGCCTCAACTTAAGACAATTAATAAGCATTCAATGAGAGTATATTATTATCATATGGAGAAATCATATTATTTTGAGTTTAAAAAATGTACAGGGACCTTGTATTACGAACTAAGAAATAATATTACAGTAGAGTTATCAGTCTGGCGAAAAACCTGACCAAAATATCATGGTAAGTAATAAAAACCGATCCCATGCAAATGGCAGTGTTTGCCAATCAGTACCTCGCCAATGTGCCCCTATGCATGCAGAATTCAATAATATGTTGGGACAGCTTTAATACTGACCCCTGTCAACATATAAGGTCCTCAATGGCCCTCTTTCCGGTAACAGAAAATGAGGTATTGAAGCACATACATAGCCTAACGTTGCCTTCTACGTATATATATATTCATATACCTACCCAGGTCTGTAATGCCCTGCCTTCATGCTTAAAAAATGCTCCTACGAGGGCAAATTTCAACTACAATCTGAAACTCTTCCTTGTTAACAAAAGCTATTTTAGCAAAAATAAGCTTCAAATGTGTATGTATTTTTTGTATTGACTTGTACTATATTTAACAATGTAAAGTCATGGGACCAATAAGAATAATAGGGTGGTTACCTATTATTTTTTTATTGCCTTAATCGAAAGATTATTACTCCTGGAGTACGTATTTCACGCTTTTAGATTTTTAAATGACAATATCTATTTTTCGCGATTAAATGAAAAGTGAAAATTTTCAAGCGCGCGAAAACGCGACGCTCAAGTATGAATGCCGGGAAATATCTCCGTACGTCGTATTTCTGGTTCCCCCTCCCGCCCGGTGAGGTGACCTTGAGGCGAGGCTTAGCGCTGATACGTCGCAGGCTGCCAGCGGGTAGCTGAGTGCCTTGCTGAATGGTAGCGCTTGGCTTAAAAAAGGTTTATTAATACCTTATCAAACGAAGAAAACTTTCCGACCTTAGCCAGTTTTAGTAGGTGATTATTAAGACATGTTTCCCTGAGCTCTGTGCCTCATGCATGCATTGGTAACCTCAGATGATGTATAACTCCTATCTTCTCGTATAGAAACTAGGTCCCTGTGACGTCACGTGGAGTGGCATCGCATGGGCGCCAATCTGGCCTTTTTCAAATGAGGATAAAATTTGACCCTTGCCATTCGTCTAAACCGGTATTTCAAAAACCAAATAATTTGTGTATTATGAATACACTAATGGTGGGTAACGAATCGCAATGAATGCCTTTCGTTTTCTTTGATGAAGGAAACTACCCTATTATTATTATATCTATGCTGAAACCCTAATATATTAGTAATCAATCCGGAAAAAGAAAGTAATTAGTGAATCCTAGAACCTATGCGGTAGAGCAAAGTGTATAATTGCCTATGGCCATGAAAAATTCCATGCACCTTACTTTCAAAATAAAATAGAAAAAGCTAGATACATTAGACACTATTCACACAGAGCACTATGATGGGAATGTTTTGTCGCGTGAGTTGGACATTTTTTCAGGGTTGAAACAAGGCCCTGAGACTAAACAACCGCCCAGATTAGGAAGTATACTATAATTCCCTATGGCCGTGTAAAATATCATGAACCTGAGTTCCTAAATATGGAAATGAGACATGGTTCCTTATACCTATGCACCCGATGCGCTGTAGGGCGAAATTTTTTTTTCGCGTGGGTTGGGGATTTTTTCAGAGTCGAACCGAGATCCTCAGGGTCAAAAACCGCCCGTATTATGAAGTATACTATAATTCCCTACGACCGTGTAAAATGTCATGCACCTGACTTCCTAATTAAGGAAGTTAGACATGGTTCCTTGTACCTATACACACGGAGCGCTGTAGAACGATTTTTTTTTTCGCTTGATTTGGGCATTTAAAAAAAATCAAATCAAGGTCCTCAGACTAAAAATCTGCCCGTATTATCAAGTATACTATAATTTACTATCACTTTGGAATATTTCATGAATCTAACTTCATGAATAAGGGAATAAAACATGGTTCCTTGTACCTATTCACCCGGAGCGCTGAAGTAAGAAAATGTTTGTCGCGTGGGTTGGAAATTTTTTCAGAGTCAAAACGAGGTCTTTAGGGTAAAATGCCGCCCGCATTATCAAGTATACTATAATTCCCTATCTTTTTGGAAGATTTCATGAATTTAACTTGATAAATAAGGGAATAAAACATGGTTCCTTGTACCTATGCACTCGGAACGCTGAAGTAAGAAAAAGTTTGTCGCGTGGGTTGGGAATTTTTCCAGAGTCGAACCGAGGTCTTCAGGGTCAAAAGCCGCCTCTATTATCAAGTATACTATAATTTCCTATGACCATGGAAAATATCATGCACCTGACTTCCTAATTAAGGAAGTGAGACATGGTTCCTTGTACCTATACACACGGAGCGCTGTAGAGCGTATATTATTTCGCTTGGCTTGTAAATTTTTCCAGAGTCAAATCGAGGTCGTCAGACTAAAAAACCGGCCGTATTATTAAGTAAACTATAATTTTCTATTACCTTGGATGATTTCATGAATCTAACTTCATAAATAAAGGAATAAAACATTGTTCCTTGTACCTATGCATCCGGAGCGCTGAAGTAAGACATTTTTGTCGCGTGGGTTGACAATTTTTCCAGAGTCGAACCGAGGTCTTCAGTGTCCAAAACTGCCCGTGTTCGCACGTGTATTATAATTTTCTATAACCATAGAAAATTTCATGTACCAGACTTCCTAAATAAGGAAGTAAGACATGGTGCCTTACAACCCATGCATCCAGAGCGCTGCAGTGCGAAATTAATTTTTCCCGTGAGTTGACAATTTTTCCAGAGTCGAACCGTGGACCATAGACTCAAAATACAGACGTATCATAAATTTTCATTTTATTAACTATCTATAACAAAACTTTCACTCCCCTGCATTGATTACGTTGTGAGAAAACCGTGTTTCCTTTTACCTATGTCTCCCGTTTAAATGCACGTAAAATTTGAATTCCCGCCGCGCTAGAGACTCAAGATGGCGGATTACATTGGTCAAGTGCGTGACACGACCTGGCTTTTACCGACCTTGAACGATGGTTAAAACCTGTGCTGCCCTCTAGTGCTGAAATTTAAAGTGAACGAGAAATTGACGGTTAGCAAAGCTGTTGAGGTATGCAGGGTCGAGGTATTACTTTGTTCAACGTGTATTTAACCAATAATTTTTCTCCAGCCCATATTCTTCCTTGCTTGGACAAATCCATGAAAAAAATAGAGCGATGGGAGTTTTACAAACTTTTCGTCGTTCTGGCACGTCCTCTTCCGGTTTTGCTACGCCTAACCATCGTAAAGTGGCAGCGATGCCGACTTACAAAAAAATATTGGGGGGGCCCAAACCGGGGATCTTGCCCGGGAATTTTATAAGAAGTTAGTTTTTAGTTTTTTTAAGCATTATAGAAGAGTCTTATGATCAATATCAGAACCCTGATAACTTGAATCTCAGGATACTCCAGGGAAAATCGACAAGCCATACACATTTTTTCCTCGCTCCCACAACGAATTTTTGAGGGGGCTCGGGCCCCCTCAGGTCCCATGGAGTCGGCGCCACTGTAAAGTGGCAACGTTAGGAACTACGTGAACTATTGTCCGAACATGCATTCACACAGATAGTTCTGCCAACTATCGTTCAGAAGATCGCTGGGACAATCGTAATCTGCACGGGGCATTACCTCAACTCCAAAGTTTGTATCGGCAGGGTACCCATGGTATCTGCCCAACTGCCCGATATCGGGTACCCATCGGCAGGTATCTAGGGGGGAGGAGGGTACGTGTCCCCCCCAGAACCTTAAAAAATATGCAAGATTTTTAATACGGCCCCATTATCATTGCGTTCGTTTTGTATTACGAGGTATCCTTGTGCCCCCATCCCTCAGAATCCTGGATACAGCCTTGCTTGTGCTCCCCCCAGAAAGAAATCCTGGATCCGCCCCTGGCACCCATCTTATCTTTCCGGGCGATTTTTATTTTTGTCGCGCCGAAATGTGCTGCCCTCTCAGGTGGTGAAGTGGAAAGAACGGAGCCATTGTTCGGGGCCTCGACGTGCGGCCATCAACCTCGAACCTTGTTACTCGGAGCGGGGTGATTTTCGCACCTAACTCGCTGGGCGTGTTCCTGAAACGAAATGGAAGAGCCTACTCCAATCCATCTGCCAATAAATGTCGGAACGATCGAGTTGGAGGTGCCTGGATTGTGGCAGTACGTGAAGGGTGGGAAAAATATCCTCGCGCGATAAGGTACGTGAATACGAGCCCTTGCCACGTGAACTGCCCGCTGAGAAGGACAGTCAACGTTATGGTAGAGCAGAAAAAAAATCCTCCAGTTATATTGCACCCTGTTTCCTCGCTCATCGCCCCTCATGGATACCGAAATTGTTTACTTTTTGCGTCTGTTTGCTCGCGCCATTAAATGCCTGGCTTTAACGGAATATCCATTCAAGTGTTTGTTCCCATTAGATAGAAATCTCGGTGATCTCAAACTTGCCTCTATAGGGAGGCACCGAAGGTAGCACATTTCTGTGATTATCCCGTTCCACGTCCGTATGTTTTGCTAAGAAGGATCGTTATAGCATCGCGCTCATATTTTTACTCTAAATTGAGGGATTGTGAAGTCTTTTAGCGCTTACTTTAACAACCCATCTCTTTAAATAAAAAAGGCCCATAAAATTAATACATAAAATTTGTGACTTCTTTGTGAATTACTTGTGAAGTATTCCTTTCTCAAACATCCAGTTGCTTCTACGCCCTGCAAAAAAATTCTTGAATGTAAAACGATTTTTCCCACGGCAATGAATGTGATATAATTAAGTTCTCGTTCGCCCGCAATGTACCTATAGGTTTGCAAAGTAAATGGTGGCGGCAACTACATGGTGTAAATTATTTACTTCCCTCAAGTATACTCAACTTTGGCAAGTCTTGATTATTCTCCCTTTTTAATACATATTTTCCTTTTTAATATTTTCTTGTTTAAGTAAATCATATGCCTCTAGCGTCATATTTGCAGAGTTTAATTCTGTACAGCAATTGGAGATCCCTATGAAACGGCTGTAAATTAGATTTGGTGCATTCCACTTCATGGGTGAAATATCGTTTGCAAGACCATCCGAGGAGACTTTCTCTTTCTAGGGAAATAGTTTGCAGATGCGGTCTCTCACAGCCTACATCACTACGTGACATTAGTGCTAGAGCGAGGTAATATGAAGCCGTGATTACCAAAACAGTCAAGTCTATTAAGAATTTGTTTAGGCAAACCACTGTTTCCTTTCATCAAAGTTACCAAATCCATTACTTACGAGGGAAATTCCTCAAGTGTCATCACTAGACCTCGTTGGAGGTCTGGTGAGGTCTGGTGATGGCTAGGTGATAGGAAATAGATTCCCACAAAGTATAGTTTTTGTTTTAGCCGCCAACACTTAATACTTTTCGAGAAATTAGTGATGGGAAGTACCAAGAAAAACCTAAATGTATTCAACCCGCAGCACAAAAATACGCCGTCGGTGCTCTTCGTCCTAGCAACGGAGTATAAGGGTTCATTGTTGTGATGCGGTTGCACAGGAGTTTTCCTGGTACTTCCCGTCGCTAATATCTCGAAAAATATTGAACGTTGGCGCCTAAAATCAAAACTATACCTCATGGGTATCCATCCATTTCATATCATCTTGCCAAATTTGAACGAGATCTGGTGTTGAAACTTGAGGAACTTTTCTTGTTAGAATTTTAAAAGAGGGCTCAATGCATAATTATAGGTAACGTCCATTCCTAGAAAAAAGTCGAAGCAATAACGGAAGTTGCTCCGAGAGTTAATATCAAGAGGAATTTTCCACCAATAATTATTTAGACCGTGAATGAATTATGACATCATTTTAAGAGAACTTACAACGGCCATTCCCACTTTCGATGGGCATTACTACCATCTTCGCTAATGGCTGCTTTTGTGGGAAATTTGTGATTTTCTCAGCTGATGAACATTCTGAGAAGGAATAAGTCGATTTGAGTCGTCAACTAGCAAATGGTCTTCTCAATTTTTCAATTCCATAGTTACGTCAAGTTGAGTTGTTCTGAATGGGGATAAGAAAATCGATTCGATGTAAATCGATAATCGATTATCGTACTCCGATTTTCGACTTTATCGAAGTCGACCTTTTGTTTTGAAAATTCGATTAAAATCGATTTCCGGCGATCGAGTTCAGATTTTTAGCTTCGCCTAGCTCCAAGTCTTCCTTTTTCACCCTAAATCATTTGTTTGTTGACACTTCACTCGCTTAATCTCTCCATTTTCTTTGTTATATTTCTCATCGTTTTTCTCATTTTGTACTACTTTTTTGTCTTGACAACAAACAAAACTTGAGTTCTGAGGAAATCATACACTAATTCCTCTTTGTGGTCACTTCATAGTACCCGACACCGTTGGCCTTCTACAGAAATTATTTTTAATTTTTTTGCAATAATTGTTTTAAATTAGCAAATTTACATTAATTTATACCTGTATTTGATTTATCTAAATATTCATAGGTTTGGTTATATTTTGGACTTATCTTTTTACGATAAAGAGTTGAAACTAATGCATACAATTGCCGAATAGTGAGACTAATTTCCAGCGACTACTAAAAATGCTTCGAAAATGGCAATATTTGGATTTAAGGGAGAGTAAAGTGTGCACAATACCTATATACCATTCAGACAATGAATTGATTTTCGAAAAAAGTGGGATGAACATTCTGGCGAATTAGAATCTTCCTCTTACACGGGAAAAACGTAATGTCAGAGTGGTCTCCTGTGAAGCCACCGAAAAGATCTCAGGATTAAGATATAAATTTTTTTGGAACATTTCATTGGGCATCTGGGTAACACACGAAATATTGTATTTTGTTACAGCAGTTTATTCCAGAAGACAATTACTTTACTATTCGAGAACATTGATTACGATTTAGATTGTTCGTTTAATTTGCGCAAAAAATCGAATTTTCCGAAAATCGACTCCAAACACAAAAATCGAAAGTGATATGGGTAACACACGAAATATTGTATTTTGTTACGACAGAATAGGGTATTTCAAGAGACAATTAATTTAATATTTAAGAATATTGATTACGATTTAGATTGTTCGATTAATTTGTGTAAAAAAAACCCTAATTTTCCGAAAATCGACTCTGAAAACAAAAATCGGAAGTCGGTTAATCAAAAATTGATTCTAAATTTAAATTTCCAGGCTCTAGTTCAGAACGAGGCTGAAGAAATTGGCGATTGGCTTTCAAGTTTCTCGTTTAGTCATCTGGAAGGGATAATCTTTGACCACGGCATGAATGGAGAAAAGGAACGGTAAAGAGTTCAATGAGGACTGTGAGTATTGGAACGCAAGGGAATCTCTTGTGAGAGATCTCCCATAAGGAACTTGCTCTTCCTCCCTCGAACCCCATTTCCCCCTTCTTATTTATGGTCCTCTGCGACCGGAGTCAAGTTAGCAAGTTGGGACGCGGGTCAACGAGATACGTCTCCCCCGTGAGTTGTATGACGACCAGCTGTAACGTGCGTGCGCCGAAGGGGAATGGTATAGTGGTAACCCAGGCGATCTCTCCCCCGTGACTTTCTGACCTTACGGTTCCTCCCTTGGGAACCCGAAAATAGAGACATTACGGTCGTGAGGTGTACGTATTTATGAATGTATGCTTGCGTACACAAGGCACAGGAGTGCGATTCGCAGCCAAAGCACGTCTCAAGTCTCGCAAAAAACACGAGAATACACATCCTAAAACTCGTGATGCCGACTGCGAACCGCTGCTATGTGATGCGTATCTTATCTCTCGGCGACATTCAGGAAGAGGTCTCGACTGTTTTAAAAATTCCTTCCGGAGCAACTGATCTGACAGGCAGGGGCGAAGTTGTGTAAAAGGAGGAAGGTCTCTACTGCGCGAATTACAGGAATCTTTTCACTTGTGTTAATAAAAAATATGCTTTTTCCATCATAGACGACTTCCAATCGGGGTCCAAAAGCATAATACAGGAAATATGTGAAATCGATCATCAATTCGGCTTTTCGACTGTATTATACGGAAGATAAAATTACGCTCAATATCGACATTTTTAGATTTATTATCTGTAAAAGAAAAAAATTTGAAGCAATGAGATGAGGTCAGTCTATTATTCTATTTTTTTCTAATATTTCACATTTAATTTTATATTTGATTTACTTCTATTGGTTCAATAAGCCCTTCTTTAAAGTTAATAAAAAATGCTTTTGCCATCATAGATCACTTTCAATCGGGGTCAATAAGCATAATACAGGGAATTTGTGATATCGATCATCAACTCGACTTTTTGACTGTAATATACCGGAGATAAAATTACATTCAATATTCATTCAATTACATTACAATTCATTTTTATATTTATTATCTGTAAAAGAATAATTTGAAGCAATCAGTTGATAGCAAGTTATTATATTATTTTTTTCCTTATATTTCATATTTAATTTTATACTTGATTTACTTCCATTGGATCAAAAAATCTCTCAATGCACTTCAAGTCACTTCTCTTCGAGAGGGGCCAAACTAACATATACTATAGTTTACACTGTTTTACATCCAAATTTCCAGCATCTGCGTCAAGAAAGGAATGAAATTCATTTGTAGGTGATATTTAAAACGTAACGCTGAAATATTGTAATTTTCAGAGTAAAAAAGACCCTCGCTCGCTATAGCTCTGCAGCTTTTAACTCGATGATGGTATTATCTTGAATCCTTGCTGGGTAACAGGGGCGTTGCCAGGACGATGTTTTGGGGGGGGGTACGACCCGAGGGGGGGGGAGGGTGGAGCCGCCCTTTGAAGAACATTATCATATCTAGAAATCACATTTTATGCTATTTAGGTAATTAAATTACACAATTAATGAGTCGTCGGGAAGCTGTATTGCTAAAACATATTAGTGGGGTAGAATAAATTTGTATTATAGGCTCATATTTTTCTGTTAAAATTACCTTATAGGTTTAGGGGTGGAATGCTTGAAAATAGGTTGCAACATGTTCTCCCGTAGACCCCCTGGCTACGCCACTGCCGTGGAAGTTGGACCAGTGCATTACTAGCGCATATAGATAATGTATTTGGGGAGGTGGGAGGAAAGATCACTTTAGGTTAGGTAAGTAATTTCAGGGACACGTCCTTGTTTATGGTGATGTCCTTAAGACCCACCGTTCATCTTAAAGTTTATACAGGATTACATTTTGGAAAATACCGTTGCCAAAATTTCAAATTTGAGGTCATAGAAAAGATGTCAGTCTACTCTTCATATTCTGAAAAGTTAAAGATGATATCGTAAGTCTGAAATCAGTGATACGTCTCAAATAAAGGCTGGCCGAGCGGAAGAGATACATCCACTAAATGACAAAAAACTATCACTAGTGACTAACTAGTTACTACCTCTTGATCAAAGATTAGTGAGCAATAAAAATAGTAAAATAGTATTGTACCTAAACACATGGATGAAAGACGTGAGGTGGTGTTTGATTATTCTGTGATTCGAAGGCTGATTAAAGAATCTCTTTGTCCCCTCAACGAAGCTACGTAGTGTTTTGTTCGTTGATGCGTAATCTCAGAATCTCTCCCAGCGAAAAAAATCATTCTGTTCAATAAATATGCATTAACTGCCCCGTAAAAATAACGGTTCCTTCCTCTCCCAATCCTCACGTTGGTCGCCTGACTCGGATTTGCAAACATTATATAATGGGGCACGTCAAAAGATGTTGTGCGGTTGTTCAGAAGCGGTCTTTGGGGATGGGGGAAGGACTGGGGCTAGTGGGAGGGGGAGTGGTTCAAGGAAGGGGAACCAGACGATGGGCCTGCGCTGTGGAAAGAGACATCCTTGTCAGGAATATTGTACTATTGCTTCCAAAGTTCTGTGCAAATCTATTATCCACTAGACCGGTGCTTATTTTTCACAAATGATTCGGTTTAAAAATTTTGGTCTCAAAATGTGCGAATTCGTGATTTAAAAAATCATAAAAAAGTTCCAGGTTGGGCGACGTCGGATAGCCGTATCGAAATGCTGTTACTTTGAATGTTGAGTGTTTCGATATGATATTTTAGATCTCTTTGGACAAAACTATCAACCTGTTTGTCCTACATTGATTCCTTAATGCCGAAATTCTGCCTTAAGGCGCCTGGCGCACGCCCACCAACCGCGCCGCGCGTTTCTTGATTCGCGCGACACTCCTCAGTCCCGCGGATCTTCCCTCCTTCTCCTTACATTCTGGCAGAGTGGATCTAGAGTAGATCCTTTCGAGACCACGAATTCTTAAATTTCGGCTCATTTTTGAAGCATAAGTACCGCTAATGCTCCACTCACTGACTGATTGAATCGGGTGTATTTCTGGTAAAATCTCTGGAGGGATGGCACACAAGGCATACGAAGGCCGTTGCGAGTTCGAGTCCCGCCTGGGTAGGTTTCCTCTATTAAGAGCATGGGTGTTAATGATAGTCCTATGTTGTTTGTAAAAAAAACACCGCAGTGAAGGCCTTAAAAACGCTGTTTTTTGGGTGATGAAGATAAACAAAATAATAAGTTTTCATCTCAATGAATATCTCAATCCTTAAAATGCAATCACTATAAACGGCACAAGAGATGATAATATCCGCATTTTACTCGAAATTTCGGAATTTTTGTGACAACTACTTACCTACAGAGGTGTTATTATGGGTCTTGTTGACTGCATAAGAATAAGCTGGTCTTTAGAATTATCTCCGGCGCTCTTTTCCTATGTATGACATTTTTTGGAAACTAAAGGTTGCATTGAATAGGGAATTGGAATTGTCCAAAAGGATATCATTAATTTTTACCAAAAAGTGCGTTAGAGATTCCGATAAATCAGCTTATGATTCTCAGAGAAATACTACCCGTTTAAGGACCAAAATAAGAATTGCTGTAGCATTTATATAGTTTATGATCATCACCAAGTACTGCAAATCGAAAACAGTGATAAAGTGAGGTACTATTGCTTCCAAAAGTCTCTGCACATCTACGACCCACTCACCGGTTCAATGAATCGAGCGAGTCTTTCGACAAACATTTCAAGCACAGCTCTCCGTCCGTCGGATGGGACGTCAAGCCGCGGTCCCCATGGCGCCTTTCGACAAGAGCAAGCTATTGCCGAATCGGTAAAAGCTGGTCATGTGAGAAATTCAGTCTTACGGATCAATGGACCTTTTTTCAACCCTTTTTTTAACGGTCATAAAATGTGCGGAATACGGACACTATCTGTATGACTCCGGGTATTCTAGCCCCATCGCAAGCCTTTGTCATCAGCCCTCGGTGACACGCGGCTCTTCCAGCGAGGGCCAAAGCACAGAGTATACTCTGTGGTCACAGTTCGTGTGCATTGTGTGCCAACCTTCCAGAGTTTTTACCAGAAATTCTCCCTATAAATTCAACCGGTTAGTGGAGCATAGATGCAAACACACACACACACATCTGGAGACGATAGTACCTCTCTTCATTACTGTTTTCGATTGACAGTACTTGGAAGTGATTGTCAAACAACATAAATGCCAATGCAATTTTTATATTGGTCCTAGATCGGTGTTAGTACTTCTCGGAAAATCATAATATGATTTCCGGGCTCCATAACGCGTTGTTTTTCCAAAAATAACGATATAATTTTAATAATTCCTATTCCCTTGTAAATTCGATCTTTAATTTCCAAAACATATCATTCCTATTAAATCTAAAGTGGAGCCTCTGACGTGGTGGAAGGGGTATGAAGATAATATGTGAATACTACACTTTAAATTTAACAGGAACGGACGACTTAGGCTGTCGAAACATTTCAAGTACATTGAAAAACATATCACCCTCCCAAACCCCTCACTCCCATAATCCAAGTGATTAACCCCTGACCCTTCTCCTCTCCTCCAGTTACAACAGATACAGTGAAACCTCGGTGAGCGAACGCCTTTGATGACGAACAATTCGGATTACGACCAATAATTTCGCTAAAAATTTGCCTCGAATAGCGAACAAAATTTCGGTTAGCGAACAGATGTGTGGCGGCCATGTTTGTGTTCGGTGCTGCGCGATCCCAAATGGATACAAAGTAATACAATATCTACAATAGTAGGTCTACAAGTAATAAAATGTAATAAAATACCTATATACCCTGTAACTTTCCTATAATAGCGAGTCAATAGGAGCTAGGAACCAATTATTCCTATTACCTTTATTTCTTATGGGGAAAATTGTTTCGGATAGCGAACATGGTGGATAATGACCAGCTTTCTGGAACGGATTGCGGTCGTTATCCGAGGTTCCACAGTACTTTGTTTCCCCCACCCTTATCCCCTCCCTGCTCAACCAACCTAACCCTCCATTAGCAATTGCCCATAGTTTATTTTAACCTGTCCTCTCCAGGTTTTTCAATGTACTTGAAGATGGCTTGACAGCCAAAACCGGTCGTTCTATGTTAAATAATCTGTGTAAGTCTCTTCTTTTAAATTATGTCATTCCTGGGAAAACAGCACCGTAGATAATGAAAAAAACAGCTTATTCTTGGCCAGTAAACAAAATCTTATTTAACGTCTCTGTGTGAGGTAGTCGTCACATAAGTTTCAAAATTTGGAATAGAATGCAAATATTATCATCGATCGTGTCGTTTATAGTGATTGCATTTTTGGGAAAGATATATTCATTGAAATGAAAAATTTCCCTGAAACCTCGGTTTTCCTGTTATCCGATTAAAAGGATTTCTGCGATGCCCACCGAAGTCATTTTCGATCAAGGACAGCAGCCCGTTCAAATTTCCGGAATTCTCCACAGGTTTTGCAGTATTTGACCCAATGATCTTGAAACCATACGATGCATGAATTTTAAGATAGATGGTTCAAAATGGTGAGTTTTTACGGCTTTCTGAGGGATATTTCATTAATACTTACCCTATTCGATTAGTAATATCAATACAATTAAGTAAAATGGGTTAAACTTAAAATTTCTCTGAGGTCTGGGGGGGTTATATCCCCCAAAACGCCCTCCTCACTGCGCCACTGGTCAAGGAGATGTCGGGGGGGGGGGGGGGGAGTAAAAGAGGGAGAAGGGTAGAGGGTGGGGGCATAGGATGTTTGGGAAGGAGCATGCTACATGGCATGGGTTGAACAACCTGCGATCGGATCCGCGTTTCGGGTTCGAGATCTAGGGATCCCCGAGGGTTGGGAGTGGTCACGCGGTGTGATTGGGGCGGGAGGTGGGGGAAGGGGGGGGGGAGATAGCGTGTGTGGGGAGGAATAAGACCCGTTGGGAAAGTGGAGTGAGGAGTCGGCTCTCACGCACTGGCGAACAAAAGACTCTCGCGATCCGAAGGGGTGCGTCACTCGCGCCACCCCAACCCAACCCCCGTCCGCAGGCGTGGTGCCGCGCACCGTGCCATAAATTCGCCAACACCTCCGACCGTTCTCATCTCGAGCGATGCTCTGCCGATTGCTCTCAAAAACTGCGATAACTGGCCGTTGTGCGATTTTTTTTCGTTTCGCTCTAATTGTATCGATTGGAAGATTGAAACTTATGAACAATTACGACTATCCCTTATTTCTATTTCTGTATCGTATGAGTGAAAATACGCAAATTCACATTATTTTAGAAGATTAGGGTACTTTGATTTGATTTTGATCATGCAATTTGGGGTCAAAATATTCCATCCTGTTTTTCTACTGTAAATCGTCATCATTCTTCTGTAGATATTTGAAATAACATTTTGGCAATAGGTAGTTTGAGCAGCAGTGAAGGAGATGTCGGTAGGAGGAGTAAAAAAAGAATAATGCAAGGGGCAAAAGCAAATATATATGTAAAGTAAGACTGGAGACTCTCCACTCTGGTAAAATGCCATCTTCTTTTTGGGCATAAGGATTCTAAATTCGTCTTGGCATCAAGCAAATGTCAGAATCAGAGAAATTGAATGCTGGAAACACTTATTGCCAAAATGTCTCAAGCAATGCCTTTAGGGTTACACTTTCTCGATTCAATTCCTGGACGGTATAGAATGTTCGGGTCTTCGGTTCTCGGTTATTGAGCTTAGAACCGAAGTCTAAAAGAATAGGTACCGAAATAGTGGGTGCAGAACGAAATTTGAAAAAAAATTATGGGTTATATTTACTTATTTAAGTATACCGGGACTACCACGGTGATGAATATGCGTAGTCACCCGCTATGCACAAAATGTGTGGAAATTCCTTGGTGAAAAAATCATTCTCCTTGAGCGGGAGTCGAACCCGGATCCCCCGATTTCTGGTCGAGTATTTTAGCCAGTTAAGCTACTGAGAAACCGATCGCTATCGACAACCCAGCTCAGAAAATTTCCATAGAGGGGAATGACGCTTCGGTAGCTTGACAGGCTGAAGTGCTCGGCCGGAAATCCGGGGATCCGCGTTCGAATACCGGTCAATATGAATAATTTTTTCTTTGTGGAATTTTCGCACATTTAGGAATAATTTACGTTACACTGTTCCCTGGTAGATGTTATGAATCCTTTCATTTGCGATGTTACATCATGTGTTATTTCACGCAGTTTTATGACCCCCTTAAGAAAAATCAATAACTGCTTCTGAAAATTGGGGCATAAAATTTAAAAACTCGATTTAGAACCATAGTAGGAGAATCAACGAAACGGAATAAGAACTAACCCAAATTTGTAGAGATTTTTATAGTGGATAAGAATGATGAAAATCAAATGGATCGACCGAGTTAGTAACGAGGAAGTCCTAAGAAGGGTAGGAGAGAAGAGAAGCCTCATGAAAACCTTAATAAGAAGACAGAACAACCTTATAGGCCACATCTTGAGACATGATGGCCTGATGAAGACAATCGTCGAAGGACAAGTGGAAGGCAAGAATGGAAAAGGAAGACCTCGAACAAAATATATGGAACAAGTAAAGAGAGATGTGAAAGAGAACAAATACGTAGGTGTGAAAAGATTAGCTGATAGGTGAACTGAGTGGAGAGCTGCGTCAAACCAATCCTAGGATTGTTGACCAGTGATGATGATGATGTTACAGAGGAATACTTAAATAAAATAGATCGTATTATCCTCTCGTCACATTTGAAGACATACTTTTAATTGAGGGGTGGGCTTATTTTTTAAACTAACTGTGGATTTTGCAGATGAAAATCTTTCCCCGACCGTACAATAGTTTAGATTATATAGAAAAATAAGTCATCTATCTCAACCTACACCTTGTGGAATTAATTGTTAGGGTAGACTTTATCGTCATGCACTAAACTCCTTAGGGAAACAAAAAGGCTTACTATGTTTCTTAGGCGGTTAGAGTATGCATCTAGTGAGACGCAAAACCAATTGGTTCTAACTCGAAGCGTCTCACATTTTACTAAATACTAAAGTGTCGATTCTAATAAATGCCAATGCAGTGGTACGAAATAATCGATGCCAACGGGAATAGAAACCAATGAATCTAAAACTATCGTAGCCCTCTTACATGCCCTAACATTGTGATCCCCCGCCACGTTGCACGTACAATTGTGGTAGCACCTACATGCAGCTGAGAGTATGTTGGGGAACAAATTTTTGCCCCTAGTTATACACCTTATTGGTGGCGCGCATGGAGAAAATTGGGGTCCTCTACCCGAAAATTTTAGAAAATTCCATGCCCGGAGATAGATTTTGACGGTATTATAGCTCTTAATACTGGATAAAAGTTAAGAAAATAATATTATATATATATAATAATAATTATAAATATATAAATAATAAATGACGAAAATTCGTTAGAAAATTAATATGAAAAATTATCATGTCACCTCATATGAAATATAATAAGGCATTATGCTTCTATTATCTATTATTTGGTGTTTTTTTCTTGAATCTGGGCAGAAATCTAAAATTAACTTTTAGAATAACCCTCTTAAAAAGCATTTGGTACTCTTTTTATCTTCTAACACTTTTATTTTATAATTTTTGTGTGCAATCATTTAACACTGGGTGTTCATACACTGTAAAGCTAAATAATGAAAACGTAGAATTTATTCTTGAAAAAAACTTTGGTTCAATCAATCCGAGTCTTTTCTTTATTACTCCGTTCTTATTCGCTTCACGATGGACGCGAGCGTTGTGGGGGCCCCCGAATCCCGAAGCCCTCGGCGATTGCCGACCAGCCGACCTGATCTGACCGCCCCTGCGCATGGGCATCGTGTGGATTTAGATTCGCGTGAGAGCTTTTCTCATGATGGTAAAGCTCGAAAAACATACACGGAAGATACGAGCCAGTAGAATGGATATGAAAGGAAGAACTTAAACTGAAAGAGGGAGGATTAAATAGAGGAGGTACCAGTTCACCTTGTAGAAGATTTATTTAATTGTGAAGTTGTTACTCACTCGTTCTTTGATTTGTTTTCAAAACTGTCCGCAGCGCGGCGATGTGTGCTGGGCGATCCATTCCATGTTTGGAATAAAATATTTGGCATTGCGGGTATGGGGTTGAAAATATCACTTGCAGAAATTAAAAAAAAGGCCTAATTATTCATATACTCAATTATTTCATATTTCACCCTGTGGAAGAATAATATATTTGTGAGAACGAATTTGTATTTCCACAGTTATTTATTTATTAGAACTACTAGTTCCACTGATCTAAAGAATCGTCAAGTACTAATCAATTTTAATGGAATAATTATTATTCTGTTCCCCGAGAAATTCGGATTATACTGCCTTCAATGGAAATGAGTGGAGACTTTAATAAAACCAATTGAAAGTCGCGGTTGATACCTTCACGTTTTGTGGCCGACTGAGGAATCCTTATTTTAATATCGTTGCTAAATGAAAGGATCCGATACTATCTGCCGTTTGAACATATCATGGGGCAATCACTAATTTGCTGTGACTTGTACACGTGGGAGTCTTTATTGGATGATTTTATCCTTACTGATATTTGGAGACACGTATGTTCCAAAAATTTATCTTATTAGTTACAAGAAAAGATATTTCGCCCTAAATACCTTAATATAAGCCTGTAAAATCTGTGTAAAATACATTTTACGCTTTCTGTTCGCTGGAAGAGTAAAGGACGGGAGGAAATACACAAGTACCTATGAATTAATAGAGGTGTGGGATCTTTTATTAAAGTGAATGAATAAAGATCTTTGGCGAACCAGAAAAGGACAGGAATTGCTGGAAAGTTATACGGAAAGAGAGAATATACAATCAGGGATGCCGACTTACAAAAAATATTGGGGGGGCCAAAACAGAGGATCTTGCCCTGGGAAATTTGTAGTAAGGAAGTAGCTAGTTTTAAGTTTTTTTAAGCATTTTAGAAGAGACATGTGATCAACATTAGAACCCTGGTAACTCGAATCTCGATATCTGGACACTCCGAGGAAAATCGACAAGCCTGACACATTATTTCCTCACACTCATAACGAATTTTTGAGGGGGCTCGGGCCCCCTCAGGCCCAATTGAGTCGGCGCCACTGTGTACGATGACTTTGAAGAGAGCTCATGAAAAGCGAATATATTTTTCTAGAATCAGATGGTGGAGATGACAATTATTAAGAAAACCTAATCATATGTTGTAATAAGAAGTATCATGTAATTTTTTAGACGCATTTCTAAAGTATCCGCTAAAAATATCGTTTTTTAAGATTTATAGACCGATACCGGCGGTGATATACTGCTTGGTTCCTCATTTCTACGCGTTTCTATCTTAGGAGTTTCCATCTCTTCTTTGCCACGCAGTTTCAGTCCTATAGCTTCTTTGCACTGAAAAATTTTGATCCGGCGCCACCGATGCTTCGAATAAAATTATGCATGGAATTGGCGAAGTCGAAGTTTTCCGAATTTCGCTACGAAGATGAATTCCTGTCAAGATACGGCCGCTGGCATTTAGTACCTATGCTCGTTTCCGTAAAGGAAAAATTTGCCGCTCCCCGTATTCAGTAACGTGAAGCAACGAAACAGGTTTTACAGCGCCCGGGTTCAGTTTCGAAAAAAATTCTGTCCATTTTGGTTCTTATTTTCATTGAAATTGCAAAAAAATTCAATGTCTTACTTAACGGGGAGAATGTAAACTTAATAACCTCAAACGTATTGAGGTACGCTACGAACTCTTTCAGATTCCAGTATCGATAACATTCAAAATAACGGCTTAAGTTAGCATAATTTTAACATTATAAGAAATGGCGATGAAGTATTAAAACTGGTCCAGTTTGTGTGAAAAACATCTCCCAGGCGTGGTTCACCAGTTCCTGGAGTTTGAGATATTTAACATTCATCCATACGCACTGGGTAATACGTCGACAGTTGGATTGGGGTTTAGGCTCAGGTTTTACATGGATTCAGACTCTGCCCTTAAGTTTCATGCACTGCGGTGTTGGATTGAAGTTTAAATGTAGTTTAATTTCGTGCTGGCTTTCCACATATAAGAAATTGTTTGCTCATTTCTTTCTAATGGGTCCCATAGTTAAAACATAGTCCCATAGCTACAGTCATGTTCCAGCTTTCGGTTGAGGTAGCACCCAGTAAATATCATTTTGAGTGATTTCTATCGTTTTCGCCGATGACCAAGATTGAAATGTAATCCTAGATCATGTAATGCGCCTGATGGATACGATTGGTTGACTACAACTACTGTGTTTATTTTTTTTACTGTTTATTTCGTTTTTAAATATTGATTAATTTGTGCCCTCAAGGAAGAGGTGAAGTAAAGAGATTTTGATGAGATATATGTTTGATACATTTACTAAATTTTACTACAGTGGAACTTGGTTATAACGGCATCGGCTGTAACGTAAACTCGGGTTTAACGTCACATTTTATACAGACCAGCCAAAATTGAACATTTTATGTTGTACGAAAACCCGTTTATATCGTCAAAAAATATTGCGACGCTCGGGTATAGCGTCAAAAATTTTGCAGTTCTTAGGTTGCAAAAGTGGTAGTGCGATTGTATTATGTCCCAAAGTTCATAGGAATCATGTGTAGAAATATCAGAAAACAGGTCACAAGCTGGACGTTGAGCAGGTGACGGGATGCAACTCTTTTGTTTAATTGGTGTCTGGAGGGAGCGGGGGCTGTCCCGCATACCTAGGTCTTATCCCTTCCAACCCCTACATTCTACAAGGTCACTGACACAGGCACACTGAATTGTATTGTTTGTTTCGTTAGCTACGGTAGATCATCAGTCACATCACTACCTACCTCCGTGTGATCATCGCGTATGTTGACAGTTGTTTTATACGCCGTTAGTTGAGTTTTGTTTGTGCAATGTCAAGTTGTGGTGTCATTCAGTTTTAAGGCTGCTTTTTTTATAACGTCACGCGGATATAACGTTAAAAATCTTCTGGTCCCTTTGATGACGGTATCACCAAGTTCCACTGTATTTCACATTTTAATAATCAAGTTTGAATTTCAATTTTGACTGCAGCATTCGGACCCTTTCCTATTTCTGGAGTGAGCTCTACCCTCACCCATACCCGTCAACCTTCGGGTTGAATTAATGAGCGAGTGAGTCCACGGATATTTCCCTTAAATTTGCATTGATTTTTCATTTTCGACTCTTAAATGCGTGGTCCGTGTGTGAAGATGGCGCCATAGGCGGTAGCCTCCCTCTGTTACTGATTTGCCTGACCTCTGCCGAGGAATTTCATCTCCTTCTCCTCCCCCTCCTCCACTCAAACCCTCCTCCTTTAAACCCCTCCCACCAATTCCATGACCCCGACAATTCATAGCCCCTTGGCCGACAATCTTCCTCTCGGGCGGGAGAGAAATAAGAACAAAAATCTTCCGCCCAAAAAGTGCCTCACGAGAAGAACCCCTCTCCCTCTCTTTCTGTATACATATATTCCGTTCAACCTTATCCCCCACCCCCCTCATCTCTACCACTCACGGAATATATACACCGTCGCTCCGGCTCGTCATTTGTTTTTTTTTATTAATTATTTTTTTTCTCTCCCTTTTCGCCCCCGGTGAAATGTTTATTCCACAACCGGTACCATCCTCCACATTCCCTCCAATGTTTCCCGTTTAGAATGGCCCTCCACTTTTCGTATTAATTCCATTCCACCCCGGTCCATTCAGGAATCCCCTTCGTATGGTTGGTTGTAGGGCGATCGGCTCCGTCCAAAGAGCGTTTAATCCGCTCCGGTGTCGTTCACCAATGAGCAGATTTCGACGTCCGAACACGTTCCTCCGATACCTCTTCCTCCATCCTATCACCCCCTTCCACCAATACCCTTCGGAATGAAAATTCTGGATAACTTGCTCTACTCTTTAAGTCGACAGTAGTGACGTGAGCGACTGCAGCATGAGTGGTGACTTCAGTCTTCCCTTGTTTGTTGTTTAACCCGGCTCACAGGCTCTCTGAGTCAGGGTTCTTATCCCGGCCACTGGACACTGGAGGAGGTGGGGAGGCTGGAGGCATTTTGTTGCATTTTTTACACAGACAGTGGTCACAAATTGATATATTCGAAGCAAAAGAACGTATTCTTCCGATGAGCGATGATGCTGCCACCACACGGCATTCGAGTGAGTTACAAAGATCGCAGAAATAACAACGGTAGGAGCAGGGGTGGATTGAAGTGATGGAAGGTACTTCTTGTAGACCATTTCGTAATGCTGGGATTCAATTTTATAAATATCGAAAATTTTAGTAATTTTTTTAAAATTTTGACGCTCAGAGTCGGAGCTCTACTCTTTAAGTCTTCAGTAGTGACGTGAGCGACTGCAGCATAAGTGGTGACTTCAGTCTTTTCTTGTTTATTGTTTAACCTGGCTCACAGCTGAGGCCACAATACGCCCCTCTCTGGGTCAGGGCTCTTTTACAAATGAGATTTTCTGTCATTACTGGTTGTAGCTCATAGTATAGTTCATCATTATAACATAGGCATATAGTCCATAACATTTGCTTGATGCTTTATTAAGGTTGGTCTACCAGATCACTTTCCTGGACCAATATCGAGTATGCATAATATTTACCAATAAAAAATGCAATGTTCGAAGTAGAATAATAGTTCGATTATTCGAATAGAGTATAATAGTTCGAAAGATTATATTAAAATAAAGAAGTAAAATGTACGTTATTCTCCGTTTATCTTTCCGCGTTATTATAACATGTATGATATTATCTACTCAATATATGTATTTTAACGAGATGGAGCTAATATCGATTGACCTATCTAATATAGCTAGACAGGAAAGACTTACTTGAAAACTCCATTTCTGATCTATGTTATCGATGACAGAGTTTATATCCGAGTTTAATTCCATGTAAAGCACCTACTTTTAAGGTAGAAAGAAGTTATTAATTCAAATACAATAAACAGACAAAATCGCCATTCCTTATTTATTTGAGGCTCACTATTCGAAAGTTACACGAAAATATGTTTCGATGACTCTTATGCGACTGCACAATTCCAATTTCCCTGTTATGACCAATTATTACCTCCATTATATTATTTTCATATACCTTGTGAGTACTAGATTATGGCGGAATTATGCATTGCTCCTAGCATTTTAATCTGACATTTAAATACTTAATAGTTAAAGGGATGGAATAATCACCAAAGTACTTCAAATTTTAGCTGAAAATAGGGTGAATCTCTTCTAATAGAAATTACGAGAAAAATAAGTCATTCATCCTTAAATATTACATTGGTTTCTTTCAATGGCAACAATATGATTCAAGATTATGCATCAAAAATTAATCATTTCTTTCATAATATGACGCAGGAGAAATGTTTTTATTCAATAGACCGAATGTTATATAGATACAGGTTTTTATGCAATAGATAATCATCGGGATCTGAAATATAAAAATATTTCTTGTGAATATCCAAAGAAATGAAATACCTTATAAATATTAAAAAGTGTTGTACATGGTATATTCATATATTTGTGAAAACATATAAGCCGTACCAGTGCAAATTTTTTTCACAACCACTGAATAGTCGTAAGCCATAATAGGGTAGTTTCCTTCATCAAAGAAAACAAAGGGCATTGATGGCGATTCGTTACCCAACATTAGTGTATTCATAATACACAAATTATTTGGTTTTTGAAATACCGGTTTAGACGAATGGCAAGGGTCAAATTTTATCCTCATTTGAAAAAGGCCAGATTGGCGCCCATGCGATTCCACTCCACGTGACGTCACAGGGACCTAGTTTCTACACGAGAGGATAGGAGTTATGCATCGTCAGAGGTTACCAATGCATGCATGAGGCACAGAGCTCAGGGAAACATGTCTTAATAATCACCTATTAAAACTGGCTAAGGTCGGAAAGTTTTCTTCGCTTGATAAGGTATTAATAAACCTTTTTTAAGCCATGCGCTACCAGACAGGAAGGTACTCAGCTACCCGTTAGCATCCTGCGTCCTATCAGCGGTCAGAGCCTCGATCAAGGTCACCTACCAGGCGGGAGGGGGAACCAGAAATACGTCACGCGGAGAGACTTCCCGACATTCATACTTAAGCGTCGCGTTTTCGCGCGCTTGAAATTTTTCACTTTTCATTTGATCGCGAAAAATAGATATCGTCATTTAAAAATCTAAAAACGTGAAATATGTACTCCAGGAGTAATATAATCTTTCGATTTAGGTAATAAAAAAATAATAGGAAACCACCCTATTGTCGTGATACTTACACTGATTGGAGAGGTAAAGCGCTCTAAGATATTCATCTTTATTGGAAATTCCTACATTAATCCATAATTCTGCTGTACTTTGATTGCTATTCTGCAGCCCTCCATTTCTCCATTTTCCAAGGTAGACGCTATAGGTCATTGATGTTTCTCATCGTTGTGTCATATCTGCCCTAAGTACATATCTCCTTGATGCAGCCTAGCTAGCATTTTAACACATTTCGTGCTCACCATATCTGGAGAGTCAACTCTCCGTGAATGAAAGTTTATAAAAATTTAATATTTTTCAATTTAATTTTTAAACATGGAACACATGATGTTTGACTCTGGAACCATGTTTTCCCTCTTTTTTTTCAATGGCCCTATTATTTCATGAATTTGAAATTATATCCTTGCACGTTTTTTCCTGCCTAATTGGTGATACTTTCCCGCATTACACGTCTTAATACATCCGCTATTTTTTCAATCTCATCGGTATTTTGAAGGAGCCTCGTAATATTGTGAAAAAAAAACTCTTAGCAACATCTTGATACAGCCAAAATGAATATGTTAGCCATAAAATGATACTAATTGATGCCATCTTCTAATTATTGTTGCACTATATTACGAGCTTTACTGGTATTTTTACGATGGAGTTGTTCCCAATTTTGGATAATACGTACTCTGTCATTCACTAGCGGCCGCCGTGACGTAGATTTTACGTCATGATAACGGAATGTGTTAATTGATACCACCGAAAATATTAGCTGTCGGTATAAAACCCCAAATTATATTTATTAAACTAACTCATATAGATAAAAGCATGAATAACAGTAGTTTCGAATTCGATGACGCCAAAGATTTTGAGACCAAGGGTTCATCCACCGAAAGGACGATGGATAAACGACCAGCTGCGGGGGCACGGCGATTTCTTTCAACGGTGTTGAGATATGCGATGACCATAAAAGAGGATATTTGTGTACGGTCGACGGAAAAGAGGCAACATTCGTGACTTAGAGCACTGAGAGTCTTCGGTCCCCACCGAGAACGTCTCAATGGCTTCTGGTTACGGTCCTGTGAAGATATCTGGCGCGCCATAATGTAGTTGTCCTCTATCAACTTGCGCGTTTTTCTCGGATATTTAACGTGGACACCTTTCGGAACGATTTAATTTTTTTATTATGCACTTGCTACATTCATGTTCCGTAAACATTGTTGCGACCAGTTGAACCAAATGTAGTGACCAAGGCATCATTTAAAGTATTGAGGACTGGATCGCCCGCTAAAAAAATGTGTTGATATGTTTTCGCACCGAAGGTGTTTCGTTTCAAACGAAAGGATAAAAAACGAATGAAAATAACTTTTGGGATGAAATTAAAACGGTTCTCGGCAAACCTGGAGCTATTTATGAACAGTGAGTTATCACCTTGAAAGTTAGTATCCCTGCTCCATTTTTTAAAAGTCCAATTTCCAACCTGAATGCATTTGCAATCCCGCGAAACCAAAGATAGTACCGACGTCATCGGAATTCTACCTAAAAAGACGGTGTCATTTTACGATGTGTTTTGGTTGCGCATGCATAACGGTTCTTGGCTGAAAGAGGAAAGGTATTCCTTTTTATGTGGGCACATGAAAAATGAAACAAGGGTATGCTATGGATACTGTATCATATTTTTTATGAAAAACCTTTTTAATTTGGTGAATATCGGTCAAGCAGATGCAAAGGTTTTCGAAGGCACAGTGATATGATGACTAGATGCAACTAATTGTAAAAAGAAATTCTATTTGACGTGAAATAAAATAATAAATATGTTAAAAGTTAATGTGTGCATAACTAACGAAAGTTCCTAGGTATAATTGTTTGTTAAGTCGATATTTTCTCCAAAGTGATATAGTTGATATATCTTCAAATAGACATAGTTATATGATTGATATAGTTTGTCAACAATGGCATGTAGTGATATATTTTCTTCATGCATAGTGTTAATTATTTAGTGGATTATTTATGAAAATGGCTAAGTAAACCATAGCATTATTTATTTGATATAAATACTTTCGAATTGCCAGCATAAGTTTCTAGAACGTATTACCTAGAAGAGGAAAGCTCTTTAATGTTTATCAAAAGCGTAGTGGTAGGTAATCATGGTGTAGTTAGCTCAGGAAGTATAAATTGTCATCTCCAGCAGTCTTCGTAATATAAATCATGAAAATGAATCATTGACGAGGCAGTATTCGGAAAGAATTGAAATCACGCGGGTTTAACTGGGTGGGGCAACAGTAGATCGATGCACAATCCTTATTTCCAAATATTTAGCAAAAATGAAACCAGAACCCGAAAAACGAAGTCGAGTAACGATTAGGTTGGCCATTGTGGTCGCACAACCCTTATTAACATATATTTAGAAAAAATGAAACCAGAAGCCTTAAAAATGAAGTCGAGGAGCAATTAGATTAGCCTGATTGATGGGATATTGTTTTAGACCAGTTAAAATTTGTAGAAACAGCCTGAAATACTTAGTACCAAATTACAAAAAAGACTAAGAATTTCGAGTTGCATTTAGGGTACAAAAATATTTTATCATCCTTTGAAATGTGCCATTCCGGAAAGGAGTCCATTCAATTTTCTGCATTGGGGTATCATTTGATAAAATATGTTTCGGAGAAATATTATCCTCTGGGAACTTGTGCTTTCCTGTTTAAAAGTGATATGCGTTGAGAAAGCATTAAAATTATTATGGTTGATTGAAATGTTATGTTAAAGTGTTTGGTTATTTGTTACTGAGAGATACATTTTTGAGCAGGTATCATTGAGATATTATATTGATAAAAGTTGACTGAAATAGTCCCCCCCCCCCCTAGTTATGATCCTGGGTACGACCTTGATTTATACGATAACTACGTTGAAATCACTTAAAATTGGTCTCAAGAAGGTCTTAATGCTATCTTAAACTTTTTTGGCGCCCATGCAGGTATTTAAATGTCGGAGGGGGAGAATGCGCAGTGAATATTTCGTCAGTCTATCAGATAAGTCCTCGATCAGTCGGTGAGATCAATATCTTGGCAAAACTAATTGATTGAAGAATAAAATTTAAGATATCCCCGGTATGAAAAATAAGTTTTTCAGCGCAGGCTTTGTATGCAGGAGAATACAGTGGAACTTGGATAATTCAAACATCAAGGGAACAGTTAAAAACTTCGAACTATCCAAAAATTCGAATTAAAGAAGTCCTTAATAAGTTAGTCCAAAACAAGAAAATTACATTTCCAATCAAAACTGTTTATTAAATTGACACTCTTGAAATATTAATACTTTGATTAATGCCTATTGACAAGATTCAAGTAAGTAACCTTAGATAGGAATATTTATTTCAACAAACTACGAAGTAAGGTACAGCAACATTTTTATTTTAACCTTAAAATGTCTTCAGCAACATCTGAACTGCAGTGCACTGCCAACTTAACTCGTAATCATATGCGTTTGGACAAGATCTCATAGCTTAATAAATTGCAATGGAATCATAAAAACCAAAGAATGAAAAACATTAAATACGTACTTTATTGACAGAATATTGAAAAATAATTATAAAACTCCTGGAATGGCATATTTTGAGTCGCAGATTATAATTTATACCTTAATTCGACACACCAGAAATTCCAACTATCAAAAATAAAATTCGAAATATCCACAATTTTTTTAACATTTTGGGAATACAAAGTGCAGAGGACCAAGAGAAATATCCGAAATAGAGAATATTACGAATTAAAGAAGTTAGAATTATCCAGGTACCACTGTATTATGACAAGTATTTCACCAAGTTCATTGAATTCATTGTAGGGTAAGCATATTTCTACCATGAGGGAAACTAGCTGACAGATACTGAGGTTTCAACCCTTTTATGGTCGCACGTACAAATTATATTCAGCAATCGGAGGGCCTTATTATCGTCTTCGACACCATCACTATTTTTTTCGGAGTCGTGGACGTAATTTATGGGCGCACGCGGACTTCCTGTCTTTTGATCTTCGCGCGGACAATCCGGTTTTTTTTAGGCATCCGAATATCGCCGTCCATCTAGTTGCCCTGACCCTCTGAATTCAAGAGAAAAAGAGAAGCGGAGGGAGAACGGAAGGGAGGGAGAGGAGGGAAAAATCAAAAATTCACCCGACCTGTCTTCCACGGTTTAGCGTTAGATAACTTCCCGAGGAGATTTTTCGAAGGCGATCCAGCCACAAAAATTCGATTCCAAGATCACACGTCTTCATCAGCAGGAATCATTTTTACTTTGCCTCCATCTTTTCTACTGTTAATAAATTGCTTTATAATAAAATACAAACAGTACAATGCGTAAAAATTGACAATCTGAGACCATTACTCAGATTTTACTTAGGCTGGGTCGGGAGCCAGTAGATAACTGGAGGCTTCGTGCTGCGCTTACATTGCTGGAGTAATTAAGAACAAATATGGCTATGTGATTCAGAGAGCATCATCTTGACACGGACCCGGGGATAATCGTAGAATCACACTTTATATCTCGACAAGGCAGAGAGATTTAATTAGGTACTTTGTGGAACGGATTGGTATAACCATTCGTTTTTGACCTTAAACCTTAAACAACAAATGAATTCAAGAAATCCTCATAAGCAAACCCGTTTTAGCTTCCACGGATATTACCATAACATCTACCTCTACACGTTTATTGAGGTGGTATAGAATGCTGATGTAGAGGTTATCAGGGTGGGTCGTACGGATAAGCGAAGTATTCAGCCGCATATGGTGATATAATTTACTCATGCCTTGGCAAATAGGACTTATGAAAATCCTTTTCGACAGTAAGCCACATTTACTACACCTTGTAGATAGCCGATATCACTCGTAATTAATATGGATGTATTTGTTAGCGTAATATTTTATGAAACTATTCGGATAAGTACATCGTGTATTAAGGAGTAAAAACTCTACCTAGAGGTAACTGGTAGAGTACCTTGTAGATTTAGATGGTTTATTTCTTAGCTGAAGATTGAAGTTACTTGACGGTGCATAATGTAGACTTTAGAGTAAAAAATCACAGTCCCTGATTTTTCAGTCGCCTGTGACTTGAACAGTAAATTATAAAAATTTATTTGGTTTCTCGCTATATTTCCAGAACGTAATTCTGGATAACACGCGTCCTTAGAATGTGAAGTGGATAGTTTAACGTTTAACCATAGGGAAACTTGTAAACATATATAGTCGTCAGAAAATAGCAACCTCTGAAACTGTCAGTTCTGCATGCTTGAAAAACAAAACTTATCATAGTGAGTATAGAACAAAATGCGAATTTGAAGTTAGGCAAGGACTAAGATGATGATGTAGAAGCTCCTTGAAGCTAAACACAAAATTCAGGTTCTCATTGGGTACCTGGAAGCTGAAAGAAATCGATGTACGTAGCCATGGCCAATGAGAAAAAAGAGTGAAAGTTATCAGCTAGATGGGATAGACGAAAAAAATCCATTTTACTGAAGAGAAAAACGTAATAACGTAGGCGAAAAGAGCCTACAAGATTCAAATCTTTAATCTTGGAATAGTTAATCAGCTGTATTTAACTACCCAGGTCTATGGCCTTCGAAGAGCTTCAGAGGAGAGCTGAAGAACCTGCCCTATCATTTAGAACCTCTGATTATAGTTATAAGAATAACGGGAAACCTCGGAAATGATTATTCATAATTAATGGAATATAATTTAAAGATAATTTTCCAAAAATGATCTCAAAGATATGCTGTCAAGCATCAAGAAATGGATTCGCACCCGCTGAACTGTCTTTAACTTCCAAAAAAAATATAATGGCTTGTCATCTGCTACACATCGATGCGGCTCCAGTTAGAATATGGATGAGATGCGGTCCTGACCTATCAGTTCCGTGTCTCTAACCATTCAAAAACGACCAAGGAATGGGAATTCGTCATGTCTCAGTAATCTGTGACTCAAAGTGTCCTTTGTTTAGGTATTATTCATGTACCCGATAGAAATGGAAGCAATGAGTATTTTCCTAAATTCGATCCCCACTTATTTTCATGCGATTTCCAGCTCAGTTTTATAAATCTATTCCTACCACCACCTGCACTTTAAAATTTTGTTTTCATCCTTTTTTTTCCGAAGTATTAATCTTTTCAATATTCCCTTTTCAAAATCTAACAGTTTTTAGAAACTTATGATCGATCGCGGTGTGGTGTTCTCAGAAATCGCTGTATTTTGTGATATTTTGCTCGCATCTTAACCGATACCTTTTGTATCCATTGCGAAGTCCCTAAGCTCGAAAGATGATTGGGAAATTTGGAACAAAGTTTGGTTTAATAAATCGACACTTGATCTTTAAAAAATATTGTAATATATCCGTATAAGATTGAATATCACATGGCGGATAAAAATATAACCGTCCTTTGAGAACCGCGATGTGCTATGTCAATGCAGCTGTGCTGGTTGTCAGTGTTGATAATAACCAAATAATAACCAAACGCTTTAACTTCCTCAGTCATTGCAAACTTTCAACTGGTTATGGGAAGCCATCATCAGGGTACACAATCTCGTTTATTTGATGTTCATATGTTGGGGATTTGGAGTATCACACAGAATTTTGTAAGAACTATTATCGTCTGCATAATCCTCCAAAATGAGATCACGCACTTGATATTGCTTTGGCACACAATATCGGTACCTATGATAATGTTAATGAACAAGATGATGCAAAGTCCTTACTTCTAACAAGGGAGTTCTTCCACCTACTTTTTCTGAGGTTCAGTTTTTTATTTTTGTTTTGCAATTTATCGGGATCCAATGGCATGTACTCCCTAGTGTAGTTTATTGAAACCAAAAATTATACTTTTATTCCAGAATCTGCTGGGGAAAATAGATTTTTGGTGAAATTTTTTTACTGCCAGATACATACCCTGAAAATATAAAGTAATCACGGAGAGTAGCTATCAAATCAGCTTACCCTTATCACTGTATCACCTTATAGTGATAAGCCATTTGTGTGATATCACCTTATCAAATCACCTTATAAAAGATTTGTGAAGCCAATTGTGATTCATTTGAGTGCTTAGTTCTCTCGCAAAGAAGTAAGATTGGAATAACATATACTACTAATGGTAAATTGACGGGTACTGTTTCTGAAGTAATCAAATTTACTCGCCTCTCCACGCATGAGAGCCTAGAACTTTTAAGATTTGCCGAACTCTAGATTTTAGGAAGTAAGCAAGAAAACAATTTCAAAATGTCTCTTTATTTTTCTACCCCTCGATGTATCAGTAGTGGCAAAAGTGGCTAAATATTCCATTTTATTAGGAATTTATTTTGAAGATACTGGGCGCTCTCATATCTTGATCCGTTTACTATAGTCTCCCATAAGATCTTAAGACCAGTTTCTAGAAAAAATAGCGAAAAAGTAAATTAAATTCTGAAAGAAAAATTCACCATTCATTCGAATTGAAAAAAAAAAGATTCACGGCCTGTGTTCAGAAAGCACATACGAAAAGCGCTTGAGGAAATAAAAAAGACGCTGCACACTCAAGAAATTTCAAATAAATTAAAATCGACTAAAGTTTACGCTCATTTTCCCGTTTATCTATATACTTTTCGTGCTAATGTTTTCAATAGGCACCGCTATTGACCCAAGGACACTGCAATCTCACGCTTAGTACGTCCTATGGTTTTGTATATTGCTCATTATTTGAATAAACCGACCCATATAGAGATGGAAAAGTGTCGGTTTTCGAGTAATTAATTTTTAATCGAAATATAACCTCAACTATTCAACAAAAATTAAAGTTTGAACGTAAAGATCGATTAATAGAAAAAAAGCGACGGTTATTTTCCTTAAATACAATTTTTACCAAAACATGTTTATTGTACATTCAAAAAGCACTCAAAATACGCATTTGATATTGTGAAATAAATCCCAAAATAATGTATTCAGTGCTAATCCCAAAGTGTTTATCCATAATCCATTATAATAATGTAATACATTCGTGAATTATTAGAGGAAAAAATTTACCAATGCCCCCACATTAAAGTTTTGGGATCGCCGAATCGAACCATTCATCTATACTAATTTTTTTACAAAAATGAACTTATCCTGGTGCTTTCCTGATGATCGAGGGCGCGTTTTCCAATGTAACCGGCCTTAGAGAAAAGTCTTACACTCGGGACGGATGAAGTTATCATAGGCCAGTACTGACGCTACTGAGGTAGAACGAAATGGCCAAGATGGAAGTCGAAATATCGAGTTTTGATCGAAACTCGAAGATCAAGGCTTGATCTCGACTTCCTCAATCTTTGGTATTTTAAACTAGATTTCTGATTCTAATCGAAATTGATTTTTCCATCCCAAAGGTTCGAGAACTATATATGGCGGAGTAATATTAATGAACTATTAGATTTTTCGAATACGGTATGTGAACCAGATAAGCCTCCGAGACCACTGCGCGGACTGACTACGCGGCCAATGGGCTAAACTCCACATTCAGTCACGTATTCAAGAATTCTACCTTACCTAACGTTCATGTAATTACAGTGAACCGCACCGAGTGCTTGTGTTTTTTTTTGTTGGATCGAAGACGCATCCAGATCAGGAATCATCGATGCGGTAGCTGCCTCACCAATTTCCCGGAGTGCTATGCCCCCTGAGACTAAGAACCGGTACATTTTAACTTAATGATAACACGTGAGGGCTGATATAAATCATCTTAAAACATTTGACAGCGAAACCTGTGGTTACGACTGCTCGGAGGGCGCTCATCGTTACCTACCGTTGCTTTACCCGAATAATCCTGATTTTCGGCTCCTCGCCTCTCATTGCTCGGACGTGGCGGAAAAAAGACTTCACCGGTAATAATTCAGTACAACACCTACGCTTGTAGCTGTTGAAAAAAAAACAAAAGTAATCCCCGGAAAATATCGACCCTGTAGAGTGTGAATTATTCTTCTTTTTCTCCTCAACCGTAAGTTTGGTGTATACCCAACGTTCTTCTGCATATAGCCAGTCCGCATCATTGTGTTCTTTTTCATCATTGTATCTTCTTCCTGCTAGGATCTTTTACAAGTTTTATTCTACTCCCTTCAACACGACCCCTTTTCACTCTTTCCATTAAGATTATCATCCAGTAGGAGTGACGAAAGGTGGCCAATCATGAGATTTATTCTTTTGCAAATTAAATTAATCAGTATTTGTCCCTCCTGAAGTGTTCGTGGTACCTCCAAGTTGGTGACCCCTTTTGTCCAAGACATTTTTAATTTTCTTTTCAGGCACCATATTTCAAATAACTATTTCCTCTCCCCTTCCCAGTCCAAGTTTCTGTGCTAAAGGCGCTCTTACTTAAAACATTTTATTCAACCAATTCTTTTCTGGTTGATAGAGAAACATTTTTTGATGCCAAGAGAGTTTTCTTATTAACAAAATCTTGTTTTTATTGTGCCATTCTAATTGTCATGTCCGCTGTGCGCTTACCATCTGATATGATGCTGCTTCCCAACTATTTCATTGAAGTGAGTTGCGAACGTGTTTTTCTTCCTAGATCTGGTTTCTCGACATGTATCACTCATTTAAAACTTATTCTATCGCCTTAAAATATCATGAACAATATTGTCCTAATTTTCAAATTTGAAAATTTGG
The DNA here is from genome assembly GCF_921293095.1 of Ischnura elegans. Taxonomy (NCBI): domain Eukaryota; kingdom Metazoa; phylum Arthropoda; class Insecta; order Odonata; family Coenagrionidae; genus Ischnura; species Ischnura elegans. The sequence goes on from NC_060252.1 coordinate 91,322,151, forward strand.
CTCAATATGTAAAATGTAAAATGATTCTCTCAGGTGTAAAATGTCTGTATTTCTTATGCCGGAAAAATTGGAAAATATTATGACCTATAAAATACGAAAATGGGGCCTCGAGATTAAGAGGGGCCTACATTGAAAATTTTCGCAACATTAAAATAACATTATTTTAAAAACAGAGAGCTCTAATATTTATTTTCATTAAGGTCATTAGCAATCGTAACATGTTTAATTTAACATGTTGATATATATCACAGTAATGATGTATTTTATTCTCTCTCGTGTAATTTACAAACTTGTAAATGGGAGGAGAAAGTTATTCATAAGTGGAATAGGCTAGAGCCTCTTTTAATCCAAATACGGCCTGATTAGAACTGAATTTAGGGAAGAGTAAGAGGACGATGTTTGAGCGCTCCTATTCCTTATTCGTCGCTCAGCATTCTTTTTAAGCCGGACGATAGATTTCTCGAAGTAGAATATGCATAAGAGGGGAAGGAACCAGTTTGGAAATCTTGAGGGAAGAAAATCCGGATGGCCTCCATAAGAAATGCACGTAAGAATGTCAAACAGCAGTCACTCAGGCGATTGAGATATCCGGCGCTCAATAACCGCAACATTTTGAGATTTTCGTCGCCATGAAGCTAAAATGACTTGAAAGTGGACGACTTTTTTTTGCGTTTTTTTCAATTTTATTATTTTATCCTCTCGAAAATTCAAGGTGTCGCGGTTGCAGAGTGGGTGGCAGATAGAGTGACAAGGGATATTTTGAAGTCACCAACGGTGTATATATGTTCCGATGAGAGCATTCTAAATATTTATGTGGGGAATCATTGCCCAAACGTTTTACGATGTGTTGAAACGGAAAGCGTGATGGCTTGTCATGGGAATTTTTCGTCATCTCATCTTCACAACTTATTATAAATAACTTTAATAGTTCCATGTTTGTGCAAAAAATTTCTTGATATTCCCACAAATGTTAACAACAAAATATTGCTCGGAAAAATTTCGCTATTTACCAGAAAGAGTGGATATGATGATCGGTTTTACTGTTTGAGAGTGAACGTGTGCGTTTTTTTTATATTTGACTGTAGGTATCTCCTAAAATATATATATATATATATATATATATATATATATATATATATATATATTGTATTGGCCTTTTCATTACTGCAACTGAACTGCGCAAAATAACGGTGTATTTCATCAAATATATTCTTCAGTGAACTTAAGTAAATGCATAAAAGTGTATTTTCAATAAAATATACCGCAACGTATCATTTTACAAAATTACAAATAGACAAAATTACTAGATTGCTCTTCCTGAGGTTTATGTTCAAATATGCAAAAACACGGAACAAAGTTACAATGAAGTAATGTGAGTTTTAACTAAGGCATTTTATGTTCAAATGTTTGCCTTTTATAGCGAAGGTTGTGAAAAATTTGCGAATAGAAAGACAATGCGTAATGTGTATTACATCTGATTTTCCCGGTGAATGGCGTGGATGAATATCTAACCCTGCTGAAAATCTGTGAGAGGTTCATTCACGTCATTTATTAATTCATATGTATTTTAAACAAGGAAGGCAAATGAAACGAAACGAAAGTAAAAAACCAGTAAAATGTCAATAGTTTCGTTCCTGGGAGCGAAATGTAGAAAGGAAGCGAAATGGGTATAAACCCGGGGAGTTAAACTCGGGGTCTAAACGAAATCGGACTCAAAACTACTCCTGGTCGAAACTAAACTAAAACTCTGGGACGTTACGAAACACAGATAATATTTCTCACCGGAGGGACCACGTGCCTCACCTTCAAACAATTTAGTTTCGACCCGCACACCGAGTACAAAGTATGGTTGAATGAAGTAGAGCAGGGGTTCCCAAACTGGGGGGCGTGGAGAAAGTCCAGGGGGGGCGTGACACCCAAATGAAATAAATAAAAAAATTACAAAAATAATTTCCTCAGATACGTACAATTATTGAATCTTTCCATTCTGCGTTACCGCATTCAACAGTGAACAAAAAAGTCTACCTACTCACCGTATCAAGTAGGCACATACTTGTACGAGTACTATTACTTGCACAAGTAGGAGTTGGTATGTACGGCACCGTGGAAATAGGGTATTGCAAAATGGAAAGCTGATATGTGTAGCCGGGGGGCGTGGTACAAAAAAGTTTGGGAACCCCTGAAGTAGAGGTTCGGCCTACCGCCATTAGATGCATGGGGCACTCATATTTTTACTACTAACAGGATGAAGGTGAACGCAAACTTGCCATTCGGTTTTTAAGTTCAATGTTTCAACCTCTCTACACGAATGTCACACGTAATGGGTCGAAGCTATTCCCTCTTATCCCCCTCCACTCAACTTCTGGGATCGAAACTTGAGCAGCGGAGTTTCGATTAATTTCGCTTCATTCCCGAGAGTAAATTTTCGTCCCAGGTCGAAACTAAACTCCTTGGTGATTTTAATTTCGTGCAGGAACGAAACTAAACTTAGGCCTGATATTTTCATTTCCTTCCGGGTCGAAACGAAGCTTTTTCTTTTCGTTTCACTTGCCATCCCTGATTTTAAGATACGCCTTTAACAAATTTTGGTTATATTTCATACAATGAGTGATATCTGTTCATATTAAATATGTATGAATGTTTACAAATATTTGACGATCAAAATGAAAGGAATCGATAGGATTTTCAAAAAATCTTATTTGGCCTTTATTAAGGGAGTTTGGTCATTCTCCGAATAGACCAAATCATATTTGGATGCAAATTGAATAATAAGGCCTAATATATGTGAGATATACCGTAAAGTTATATGCTTGATTGATGAATTAATTTTGAATGCATAAGAAGGCTAAGGATAAATCCTAAAAAGGCTAGCGGATAGGAGAAAGAAATGGAGAGCTGCGTCAAAATAATCCTAGGATTGTTGACTAATGATGATGATGATGAAGACCCTATGAAAGAGTACCTGTCATCTTGTATGATTTGTGGTACGATGTTGTGGGAGTTATTAATATTAGTTGAATTAGAAATTGTGATATTTCAACTGTATTTATATTAGCGCTACGCGCTTCGTAGTTGTAACAACAAATGTTACAACTGTATTCTCAATTGTTGTTGTAACAACAAAATGCATCTTTCTAAAATAAATAACTTGGAAATATTGCAATGCCTTATTGAAGTACAACCTGTTATGACTACCTGGGCGTGTATTTGTGTTGCTACTGTGGTTTATTGAGAGACACTGCTGTGTACTCATGGGATGTATTTCGCGAACGTCATAGTGAGACCACGTTAGATAAACTTGCAAATTTTCCAAAATGATCGAAAATAGATATTTAGAATGTAATGTTTTCGAGGGGGCACTCCCTGGCTAGTCGGCTCAACCCTCCCCTCAAACTATACGAATGAACGCCCAGAAACATATATATGATTCACCCTTTCCTCCTCAATCTCTCTTCATGGCTATTTTTCTTGGTTAGTATTTTTTGGTGGGAGTCACTATTCATTCATATTTTCTGATATTTTTACTAATTATCTATACCCATTTCGTTTTTTTCATCCTCTAAACTACGGGATGATTCCAATGGCTATAGAGATTCTTTTCTACTCTTGAGAATCTTTACCGTTGAACTTATGAAATGAAATGAAAAATCACATCACTTACCAATCGGGTATTGCAGATAGTTTTATTACTGGCGGACTTGCGGATAAGATCGAAATTGCACAAAGAAGACACTAGGGCACTCCTATGTCTATATAAAGCCCTCAGTCAAAAATCGCTATTGTAGCCGAAATCTAATCTAAAGCCTGAATCACATGATTACTTTTTTCGTCGCGAAAAGTGAACACTATCGCGATCACTTTTCCCGTCGCGAAGAGCGATCGCTTTAGTGATAATTTTTCTGAATCACACGGTCCCTCCCGCCGTCGGCTTTTGCATCACTTTCAATATCACAGCTCGTTGTCATGGGACCCGCACAGTGAAAATATACAGAGTGTTTGTTTATCTATGTAGTTCCCACGATTGTCAAACGTTGCGCTGCAATCGCTTCATTCGGGAATGCGTTCCGATTGGCTGATATGGGGTTTTAGGGACGGTTTTAGCGACGGAAAAAGCGACCGGACGAGTGATGAAAAATAGCGATGGGAATCCTCATCGCGATCGCGAAAAACAATTGCCGGCGACGATCATTTGCGAGTGATCACTCTAGTGATCGCGATAGTGATCACTTTTCGCGACGAAAAAAATTATCGTGTGATTCAGGCTTAACCACCAGCCACCAACTCAATAGCGTGTTCATTTTCTAATACCAGCTTTCTTGCGCCTTATTTTCCATGGTAAATCTAAACCATTTTCTGCTCCTAAATTTTTAAGCTCAAACTAATTGCGTTCGTTTACTATTTAAAGCTATCGATGAAAGATGATTAAATGCGGGACAAAGATAGGGTAGTGACGCTTGATTCATGTTCTAATGCTAATTGCCAATTGAACGCCTAGATTTTGTAATGGCCACAATCAGCGTGCTTAGTGAACACTTTAAGGCAACCCTAACACGTTGTGAAAGCTGATCAGAAGAGAATAGAATCCTTCAAGAGCTGGTGCTAAGTTAGGTGCTGAAGATATAATGAGCACATGAAGTAGGAAACAAGGAAGTGTCCTGTAAAATAGGAGAAGAAAGGAAACTGCAAAATAGGAGGAAAAGACCCTCGAGGAAGACCATAATTTTACCTAATTTATAATTCAATACGAGAGGAAAAATAAATATTTGTTGACCACTCAAATTATTATTGGAAATATCATAAATCATGTATGCCTTAACTTTCAATTTAATCTATCACTCAAATATATATTTATGGACATTTGAAAATTCTGCACTCTGTTTATTTTATAACCTCTATTTTAAAGCCTGTATTTTCTAGCCTTGATTTTATTCGGCTAACTGATTAATTTCATTCGAATGGGAAGAAGTTGAGGTTTATATAAAAAAAATGAACGTGCATTGCAGGAAATGGTTGCGTGGCTATATATTCGTTGTAATTCATCCATTCAGCTCACCTGTGTCATATTTTAACTCTCTATGACTCTTCCTCACACGATAACACGCATGTACCGGCTACAAAAATCCCCTACTCCTTCTATTTGACTATACCGAGAGAAATAAATCGCGTGGGTGCACAGGTTGCAAATGTGTCTCTTCGTGAACCGTGGCGTGAGTTAGGTTTTCTTCCGGAGAGGCAGGGGGGCGATAGCGGGAAAGTTGAGGAAGGGGAAGCTGTACAATCATTTTCGCTATTCCTCTTTATCTGTCCTTCGAAACATATCCGATCATTCCCGCTTCAGCCGTGCGTCTAAAGGAACTTGAACATCTGAAGGAACTTTGAATGCTGGTTACCGTGGTGACGCCCATGCACTAGCACCCTTTAACGTATATCAGAAGCGCCCATAATCCCGGCTGCATTCGACGAAAATCGGAGAAGTGTTAACCAAGAGAGTATCACTCAGTGTAGGCCCCAGTTCGACTCGTGCATAACTTATCTTAGTTACCACCACGGGGACATTTTAAATAGTTTACAAGAGCGATAGGCGTAGGTCAATCCATTTATTTTTCAATATCTTCATTTGAGTATTTGCTATCGCGAAGAATAGCATTAAAATTTATGAAATCGATTAATTTTATCATCAGAAATATGAATTTCTGTTAACAGCCTTACTTTTTAGCTCCATTATTCCCCACCCTAAATTCTCCACTAAACTCCACATTTATGATGAAACGGTTCCACCACAGTTCATGCAGGAGTATATTTAGTTTTTATTCATGATAGGGAACCCTCTCCTACATTATTGTAAACATTCAGTGACCCTTAATACAAGAACACAAGAAGATTAAAATATTCATGTCGATTTGCATGTCACATAATAATTTCAAGAATGGGAACAGGCCAACCACGTTTATTTTCGAATACTACTTATATTCAATGACTCTCACGAAAGGTTACTTCTAAGAAATTTCAGGTAAGCATGAAAGGTCATTGGTGTACGTTTCCATTACACAGTCATTGCGGTGAGAGAGTTATGTTTTGTCAGCCTATGGGCTAGGAGTGACCTTTAGGCTATGAAAGCTGTCGAGACTGAATGAAGTATAATGGAAACGGAGCTGTCAAGTTTTAGGTAGATAATCTTGACATCTGAGCACCACGGCGTATTGCCTTTAAGCCAACTGTAGTATTACGCTGGAAAATTTTTATGGTGGAATAAGAAAATTGTGGAACTTCTGAGGCTCACAGATGATTCAAAATCATGCTTAATTAACTAGCTTACTTACCTGCTAAGACTTTCTTTTACTATGGATTCAATTTAGTGAGGTAGTTTTTCATTCTTTTTTTTTAAAGAGAGACACCATCTACCTCAGTGTCTCCGCAAAAGTTACAGGAAAATAAATATACTGTGTGATACTTCATTAGTTATTATATATTACGTTATTTTCTTTGAGAGAAAAATTCTCCATTTAAATTCAAGAAGATTGTGGTATCTTTCTATTTCCTAAATTGGGTCGGGATTATAAATAAGAAGACAAAATGTTAATTAAGTAATTTTGATGATTTTATTCCATGTATAATTTCCGCCATTGAGTGCAAACCTGTAGTACATAGCGTGAGCATCACATCGAGGACCCGAACAAAAACAGTGGGGTTTTCTTTGAAGCAATGCAAACGCTAATAATGAAACTTTGTATTGATTATATTCTTTTTGTTAACCTTCTGTGGAGAGTGATTCTCGTACTTTAGCAAATGCATGACTAGCAAAACAGTATTCCTGTTTTGAATTTTCATGAAATGACAACATATCAACTGCTTAGATCAAAACAAAAATGGTTTTTGTACCGGGGAATATTTCGCTCTATTTACAACGATAAGAATATTCGTGCATTTTAAGCCGCTGCGGCGAGGTAGAGTAATTTACTAATATCTAAGATTGCATATGAAATCGGACAGCCTCGTCTAGCGATGGCTAGCCCGAACCACGTGAAATGCCGTTAAGACATGTAGGAGGCTATTTGGTGAACTACTGAAAGTACAGATGTAGAAGGGTTTCCTATGATGACTTGGTGCCACCTTCATTCTAAACTACTATTTACAAGTGCTCAAACATTGACATGATCCCATGACAACATTTTGTACTGGAATGATTTCTTCGTCATAGGCAGTGGCGCATTGCATTCAAACTTTTCTCTATATAATACAATAAGTGCAATCTGCAACATTACATAATTTATATATGGTATAGGGTGGTAACATAATAGGCATTGGTTAAAATCCATTTCCATTTTAAAACGAATGGGGGCGTTTCTTTGAGTCACTGATCACAACAATTTTGGAGAAACATTACATCTATCTCATATATATCTTTAACTGCTTCCTTTCCGAAGACAAATGACTACGTTTCCATCTTCCATTTCACCGAAAGGAAGAGATGCTCAGCATAAGTTCAATGTTTTCAATATATTTAAAGTTGGGTAGCGTCTGCTAGGTAGCAATTATACCATAAATATTTGAATTAAAGCATAGCCTTGAACCTTCACTATGGAAAGGTAGAAGCAGCACTTCGCCGACACAGCAACACAAACCCCAAGTAGAACTGCTCTTGTCCATGTTTGGTGATTTCCTGGTTCAAGCCATTTTAATCGGAGCTAAGCTGTCTTTACCACTCATTTTAAACACGAATTGGAGGACCAATCACTTGAATGAATGGGTCAACACGCACCACGGAACAGAACAAGCGTGCCAGCCACTGTTGCGTATGTCTGGGGCAAGGTGTATTTGTTTCACTTGCGCTGCGATTGAGATGGGGAGAGGACAATCACTACACCAGCGTGTCCAGGACGTAGCCGCCTTCTTCGCTGCTACTATGTAGCGAACTGAGTCCAGTGTCCGAATTGGAGTCCGTGTCGTGAGGGTCCTTGTCTGCCGTAACCTTTCGCACCTGGATGCCCACCTTATCACCACAGCACTCCACCACGGGGTTGGGCAAGAAGGTCACCCGCCTGGTCATCCCATAGGTTGCTACGTCACCTATCCGAACAGAGTTGCCGTACCTCAGCGCCTCTTCCTCTTCAGCCTTCCTCCTGCTCAGCAGTTCCGACTCCCTTTCCGCGGCCTCCAGTTCCTGCTGCAGGCCGTCCAACACCTCGTGCCGCACCCTCAGCCACTCGTCTGCGTTCGCCAGCGCCTGTTCATTCCTCCTCAGCTCCAGTTCCACATCCTGGGACTGCAGAGTGACCCTCTCCACCTCCGCCCTGGTCCATTCCAACTCCCGGTCCTCCTCCTCCCTCATTCTGACCGCGGCCACGGCCTCGTGCTGGCGGAGCTTCGCATGGAGCTTGACCAGACACTCCTCTGTCTTCTCCAGCTTCTTGTTGACCTTCAGGATCTTTTCCCAGGCCTCGATCTGCGGCTGGAGGTCTTCCAGGGCGGCAGCCTGCTCTGGTTCGGCTCCACCACCTCCGTCCCTCGGCCTCTTCTCCTCATCAGGGGGTCTCTCTTTAGGGGTACCCCTGGGGGGCGAAGGGTCTCCGCCGTCCCCGCTGCCTCCTTCTGTGACCACACCGCTGTCTTCTCCTCCACCGCTCCCTTCCTTGTCCTCCTCTGCCGGGTCGTCTTCGTCCTCTTCCGCGCCGTCCTCCCCGAGACCAATCTCCGCGTCCACGCCTTTCAGGTACGTGTCCAGCAGGTAGTTGGAGCCGTGGTTCTTGACCCTTAAGCGGTGCACCTCGTGCTCAAAGTGATCGATCTGGTCCTCCCTCTCCCTCAGCTTCTTCAGCTGCGCCTGAATCGTCTCGCCCTGGGCCAGAATCAGCTTCATCAGCTTCTCCATGGTCTCCGTGAACTTGCGCTGCTCGCCGTTGGAGCGCTGCGGTCTCTCCCCGTCCTCTCCCTCGGCCCACTCCTCCCCGAGGCCTCCCTCCGCCCCCAGAACTCCTTCCCACCGGCCATCCTCCGCCTCCTCGCCCCGACACGCCCTCGAGTACAGCCTCCGCGGGTGGATGGTTTTTGCCGACGACTCTCGGCCCACCAAGTGGTGGTGATGGTGTCTCCGCCTTCGGGAGCCCTCCTTGGTGAGGGCGGAGGACATTGGGGCGGAGGTACCACCACTGGAGGGCCCGATGTCGCCGGGCACCCTCCGCCGAAGGGCCAGCTTCACATCCCGCTGGGCATCTCCCCAAGCACTCCAAACCTTATGGAAAGAAATGGAGATGAACTGTTTAGATATACAGGCTGAAATTAACACTTTTTATGAAAGTATTAACTGACAATATTGATACCGCCGCGGCGTGGCGTGTTGTTGGTGCTGCATATTATCAAGGTAACCACCTTGATGCTATGCCAATGCTAATCAATGTTAGATCAATAGAATTATAAAAATTATGCTATTTCAATAGAATTTACCAAGATACCAACCAGAATATAAATTTTTTAAATGTTAGTGATTTTATTGCATTTACTACGATCAACAACCTCAGGAATGGCATTATCAGTGAGAAATTTATCTTTCCATTCAATTTAATTCAGAATTTTCTATCTCGGATTTGAAACAATGACTCACGAATGAATGGTAGTCTGTATAGCAGTATTCGTGTTACTCCCCTCACTCATATTGTTTAAGCCACATGAGGAGTTGATTTGCCCTCTTCATCGCCTGGAGATTTTTACTTTTGTTGTTTGATTAGAATTTGTTGTATGTGTTGTAATTTATCTCATTGGGAAACTCAGAGCATTAATAAACTTTCATTAATTCATAATGCTATGCATTGAAAACCGGATTGCGTCTCTGAAACCCGGATTGCGACTTATTTCCTTTTCAGTTCGTTCATAATTTTCTCCGCAGAATAATCAAGTGGAATACTAATAAGTCACAATAGAACGAGACTTAGAGTAAAGTTTATGAGGGCAGTTATCTGGGTTCTCCAGCCACGTTTGTCTATAGCTTGGCTGTAAAACCTGTCTGTAAGTTGGCTGAAGGTCCCTGATACATGGGCGGATTTAGGAGGGGGGTACGGGGACACGTGCCCTCCCCCCTGAACGCTGAAAAAATAGACAAAATTTTTTATGCAGATATCATTACGTTCGTTTCGTTTGGTGTATTACGGATCCTCAATCAGTTCATTTTATATTAATAACTTTCATGTTAAAATTAAGAGAATATTTCGTACGGCAATTTTTTTATCTTGTTTTCAATCTCAAGTATAAGAAGATCGTTAGTCTGACAGACGCTTTTGCCCCCCCTCCAGAAAAAATTCTGGATCCGCCCCTGCCCGGATAGCTGCATTCATAATGAATATCGTCGCGGAAACATTAGCAGGAATTTTACAGTGAAGTTTACTGGGTTTAAGAGGTACAGGAGGCAAGCTCTCCTCGATTACCTTGAGTATCCTAGACCGTCCGTCCAGCGGCCTCTCTACTTTCCGCCAGCGCTCCACGATGGCGTATCTGTGGTGCAGCTCCTCAGGGTTTTGGTGCTGCGGCGCCCATCCCCCCCTCCCGGGCGAGTGGTGTCGCTGCTGGTGCGTCTGAGGCTCGCTCTTCAAGAGCACCCGGATGACGTCGTCGCACGTGGTCCTCCGGTCGATCCCCGTCACCCACCGCTGCAGGCCGTTCACCCAGACGGGCACCTCGGCCGTCGCCGCCCCTGTCAGGGCCACCGTCGCGGTGGGCACCCCCTGCATTCGGGTAGACGCCACCACGGCTGCTGCGGAGAGGACAGGAAACAAAAATATTAGTCCATATAACAGATATGACTATAAAATAGGGGTGGCAAAATATCCGTCCGACTTTTTGTTAAATAGGAACTTAAATATATGGTATAGTATTTGGAGGAGGTGACCGACAGCTGAGGTCATTTGCTCCATGAGGGAAGGAAGAGTAAAGAGAAACCCTGCGTTAGCATTAGCCTGCTCTTAACGAAAGGCGCCGAGGGGACCACGGCTCCCTGGCGAGTGGTGTCGCTGCTGGTGTGTCTGAGGCTCTCTCTTCAAGAGCACCCGGATGACGTCGTCGCACGTGGTCCTGCTGAGCTTGAAATGTTCTCTACACAACACATAGTAGGGATCGGGGTTCTCTGATAATTCTCTGTCACCGCCGGGGGATTTGAACCCGAGCCCGCCGGGTGGGAAGCCAACACTATAGCCACCACACTAACCCGATCCTCCGAGTCATTAAAGAGTAATAATTTGCCTTTAGTGGGGAAGTCCCATCTTCCATATAAACCTCGACATTCATTGAATATTTGCGTAGGAATATATTTTCAAGTTACTCTTGAAATGCAGTAAAACTCTAATAATATAGTCGTATAAGTATACTTGAAAAATAACAAAAAAATGAAAATTTAACAAAGTTACTTTACCAAGTGTAAAAAGATGTGAAAAACATGTGGCAAAAACCTAAGGAGATTATCCTCCTAATTGGAAAAAAAACCTGATACAGGATAACGCCCATACAAGATAGGGAGCGTGAGAAACCTGCGAAAATGTACTAAGAAAGAGCTAATGTTAGCATAGATGAATAAAAGTACGAGAAAATTTCACACAGTGCCTGGTATTGCTTACTCTGCAGAACGAAGCCAGTTTCAACAAATTAAGAGTATTTTCATGGCTGAATGAACGATTTTTGTTATTCATTTGGTGCTCTGGGTTTTCATCAAAGAAATTGATTTTTGGACATTTCTTTCTTCCAAAACATGCGGCACTTAAAAATTTAATTCGGAATTATAATCGTGTCATTTTTAATCTTATTCTCCGAATGAGGACTGTCTCTTATCACAATCTCTATCACTTTTCGCCGTTGATATCACTTATGCTCTACAAGAGAGGTAATTGACCACTGGGCACGGGAACAACTTACAAATGGAAAAATCCGAGGCTGCGTCATGGTGCCTGATTAAATGACTGGGGTTTCTGTTTTTATGTTGTTTATTTCGATTGGAAATTTTATTTCCATTAAATTTAGCCCTCACTAAAAATAATTAATAGCGTAATTTCAAAAGAATCTATTAATGAGTAGGTACTTAATTTGAAAACATCTTCCATTTTCCATAATTAGGTAAACTGAGGTTGTAGTTTCAATGTATCTACCAGTTTTGGTAACTACACAGCCACTTTGACCGCTACTCTATGAATATTTTCTCAGAGATGATACTTGTATCCCCGCGCAGACAACGATAGCAATAATAGCCATTCATAGTCACTGTCGCTAACTATAATCCTATGAATTGGTGGTAGAACCGAAGGAATTTTCTCAGCAACATTTATTGGGAAAGCATAATTTTTTATGAACTTTGTGAACTAGCTTTTATTTATCTGTTTCTTTAGTTTCTTACAGCTCATGCATTTTAGCATCATGCATTCATTAATAGATTTTATAAAACGACAATAAAGAAATGGCCGGGTGCCTTTAACCAACTTCCAAACAGGGAATTGAGAGTACCTTTCGAGAGCGAATAACTTCACCACAGTTTTTTTGCCATCCATTTTTAATTTCATCTAATTTCTTGCCAAAGTCACACACAACCTTTCGTATTTTGCATAGCACCCTGACGAAAGTTGAAAATAAAAGGATTTGATCATATTTACATCTGAAAGAGTGTATATATCTTTCTGGACGTGGTTTGCATAATTTGACCCTTTAAGACCTTACATCAATCGCTAAATAATAAGGGGACGCACATTGGAATTTCCGGATCTCGTGGCATCACGTACAATTCTTCTATAGCGAATATGACAAGGCCGATCGTTGCGCAAGAGTATGCGGTGGCTCATAGGAAATTTTTTAATGCCATTGTCCCGCGGCATTCTCACCTTTTTTCAACCAATAATTCAATGGAGGGATCGGATAGATGCCAATCGCACGGCTTCGTAAAACAGGAAGAGAGAGACGTTGCGTCGGCGGTTTCATAAAAGAGAGCCTTGCGTTTGACTGCAGGCGGTGAGTTTGAAAAAAAAATTAACGACTCCGCTTTCCTAGAAAGCGTTTGAAAGTGGTGAATTTTTTTCCTGTTCCTCCCGTAAACGCGGAATGGATTTGCCTTTTTTCTCCTCAAGTCTTCTTGTTTTTTTTTTCTACCACTCTAGGGGCGTGAAAGCCTTAGCACTTCGTGAATTGAAACCTGTACTTATGCACGGAATTTAACGTCGAGTGCCTGGCGAGTAAGTGATGGAGAAATCTGCGAACAGTAATTGCGCCGTTCGTTTTATTCACCAAACACTCAGCCTTCACTCGGACTTTGTAAAGTTACTTCTCTGCAATATTACTCGCTGGATGCAAGTGTTATGACTGAGCGGATGATTTAAGCATCTACAAAGGATAGAGAAACTCCCTCGCAGCTATTGGAAAACGAAATGGAAGGAAATTGCGACAAGCATTTCACATCCACCGATCGCAGAGAGTAAATTATGCCTTAAAATTAAGCTACGAGTAGTTTTCTCTCGTTATGGCACTTAAAAAAGAAATTGCACCGACAAGCAGGAATTCTTATGATGCGTTTCTCGTGCCGGCTTTCTACACCATCTAGCAAACCTCATTATGTCTTCGCAAAATTTAACTCCGTCTTTTACCTCTAACCACTTTCGTTGCATATATTCGTGTGGCTTGACAAGGAGTCAATTCCTCATATTGGTATTCGGATTATGCCCGGGCATAAAAAAAACTTCTTCTTTCAATTTATTCCTACCCACATTTCTATTATCAGTTTTTGGACGTTTTTTTCAGTTATTGCATAATTGTATTAAAGGACAAAATTCGTAAAAGATTTGCATATTCATAAACATTTTCATTTTGGATACATGCAAAATTTTTATAATTTATAGCTTAGATGACATTTCCTTTTGCTTTTGGTTTAATAGCAGTGAATTATTAACCATGGTTCTTAAATTATTTGACTGCAAAATTTCCCGTTCCATTTGCTGAATTTGCCTGTATTTTCTTAGTTTTAATTGCGAAATTCATTCGTTATAAACAGATTTACTCAATGAATGCTACATTAATTCCTACATTCAATTAGGATTTACACCAATGAAATAGAAATTATAATCTGGTTCTGTTTACCTTCCACTTTTTTGAGTTAAATCACAGTAAATTGTGCTTAAATAAAGGAATAAAATTGGTTATGGTAAGCTTAATGTTGATATGGATCTGTTTGGGAATATTTAAATAATTTAAAGCCTCATTCCTAACTATAATTAATTTTCCACTTTATTCTACACCCACAATTAGTCTTTTAATATGACCTAAGAACAGCCCTAAAACTATAGATCTTGGTTCTTCCTGTAACTCCCATGTTCCGGTAGAACGACTGTCATCCATAGATACAAAGGTTTTAACTCGAGCATACGTAAGGGAAACCATCCTTGGTATACGTATTGTAAACAAGAAGAATCAGTGTTTCAAACCAAAGGTTAGTTTGAACATATTATGGCAGGGCTCCTTTATAACTTATATGCCTTAAGGGGTGCGAACCGCTGGATTGATGGGTCAGTTGCTTGCTCTGTACCGCCTAATTCAACAAGACCTTTTGTAAGGAGAAGTCTTCAACCGGGACTGATTTCATTGGATCACCATGCCAACGTAGCAAAGGTGAATTAACAGACCAATTTATTCAGTGATGTAAAAATTCTGTCGTAAACAACACTAACAAAATTCACTAATTCTTGATTTACTTTGTGGTATTCCATTATAAGTTTTCCTGGATATCAGACAATTACTTATACCACTTACTTTAAAAAATCATAATTAGCGCCTGAAGATGATGATAATTCATTGAAACCCGGGTCGCACTCTGATAAAAAATAAGTGGTATAAGTAATTGTCTGATATCCAGGAAAACTTGTAAACAACACTGGTGCGTGTAAGAAATTCAGAAATTACACTATTCAAAAAATGTTGGAATGGAGCTAGAGCGATGGTCAGCTGCGCATGAAAAGAAGTAAAGTTCGACAAGGGGTTAAATCCCGAAGTTTATTTCATTCGATTCTAGATGAATATGAACATTTTCTACGCATTATTGGCCCTCAATTTCATCTCCGTAATACATTCGTCACTTCACTTGTTTTCCATCTCTATGTGTTACATTGGTTAAGAATATGTGTACAATAATTGATATATAATGATGGATATAAAAATCGGAACATCCTGAACAGTCGGATTCATTTCTTTTGTTAAGATCAACAGAATTTCCACGAAAACGATTAGTGAAAGGGTCAGAGGTGAACATGGTCGCGCCCAATCTAGGGGATGTGAAAGGAAGGCCTTTTCCCACCCTTTCCCTAGCTGGAGAATTCTAGGAATTCCTACCTGCCCCACGACGCGGCCCGAGGTGATCCCAGCCACCAAAACACCCCTCACTCCCTCCTCCCGTCCCTCTCTTACCCTCACTCCCTCTCCCTACGCCCATGACCCACTCCTCCCACGGCTGATTCAATGCGATACCGTCCCAATATTCGAGGGTGGACACCACGTGCTCTCTACTCAACAGAAGACCTCTTAGAGCATGTGATACCTATTCGCGGTGCATCCACTTCTTTGACGAAGCCCTAATTGTGTTTGTACCGGTGAAGCTTCTTTAAAACTGGATCAAAAATGTGTAACATGATAACGTATGAGCACGAAATGCTGCCTAATCCTACTCCATTGGAAGAAAAGTTGAAAATTGAATATTTTATTCGAATTAACATACATTTAAAGCATTTCTTCCTCCCGGCTTAAATATTAACCGATAATCCCCTAATTGCGTCAGCACACGCTTCCCCCCCCCCCAACTATGGACCCTACCTCCCCACTATTTCCCCTTCCCTCAGCTATCTTTCATCCTTTACCTACATTCTCCTACCTAACTCTGAGGAAGGTGATAATGCGCCATCGAAAATTTAGTATTGTGAGTGTTTTTTATATCTTTTTTTGTGTCCTATGATTCTGCCCAACCTGGGGTATTTTTATGCTATCGTGAAAAATCGTTGACGTATTTTGCGAAAAAAGTTATATATTTTTTGGACCAAATTTGTTTACATAATGTTATTTTCCAATAATGATTTTCTTAAGTTCTTATGGTCCAACGCATGGCCAGTGATTAAAAGAAATGGTACGAACTAAATTAGAATTGGTGCTACGTAATTGCGTTGGTAACTAGGGGCACGTAATTGCGCTGCCTAGAACTGCATTAATTTCTTATTACGGTGTAAAAGTGAACAAACGAAATAAAACAGGGGCTATTTTGCTATCTCACGTCCACGCACACGTCGTCGGATATGAAATAAAAATTGTTTTCAACTAAATATCATGGAAGTTGAGATATAATATTTGACTGAATAGTTCACACACAGCAGAACCTATTAAATCGTTTCGCCTAAGATAGCAGCATATAGTAAGGTAAGAGTGGCCAACGCCAAAGCCCTCAATCATCAATCTAATTGGTATACCGTCCTCCAGATGGGGATTTTGGCCGTCCGCTTGCCCTCTGACCTTCCCACCGCCATCACACGTGAGCCGTGACTGAGGGTGTGGGTGTGGAGACGCCCACTTTTTTCACCCCCTCTTTGTCTAGTTCACTCCCTCTAACCATCTTCACTGCCCGCCTCATTATCCCTACGACCCCTCCGGCGATCATGCATTCATGTCAGGAGGAATTCCCCAAAATTTCGGAAAGGCTTGGAGAATACCTTCCCTTCCCATCCGCGAGGACCTTCGTCATTCCGAAGGGGAAGTATTTTTTGGTGTCTCTTGTTTGGAAACCCTTTCGATATCTTCTATGATATTTTTTATAATTATGCCAGTGACTAAAATATTTACTCTCCAAATGTTTCTAACAAGAGTCATGGCAAAAGTGCTGAAGAGAAAATATTTTTTGTGTCTAGTGTGTCGAATCACTTTCGATATCTTCTGTGATATTTATTATTTAAGCCGAATATTAACCAAAAGAGACTAAAATAGTTACTTTCCAAATATTTCTAAGTCGTAGCAGAAGTGCTTAAGGAGAAGTATGTTTTGTGTCTCTTGTTGAGAGAGACCCTTTCGATATAGTCGTTGATATTTTTGGTAATTATGCCGGATATTAACCTACAGAGATTAAGACATTAGTCTCTGCAGTCCAAAAGTCGTGTAAAACATCCAAGTCTTCCTAACTGGAATCATCGAAAAATTGAACATTTATAAAATCCTGGCCGAACCAAGAGGCGTTGAAGAAATGGAAATCCAAATAAAACTTAAAGATGGATCGTGGCCCAAAACTCAGTCCCACATGGGGTGCTGCCTTTGATTATAATAAAACGACAACAAATTATATCTCTCTTTTTCCAACTTTTTCCCCTCCATGTACCATAATAGATACACTCCACTGAAAAATTAACTGATTCCCTCAGACAAAGTAACCATTAACGCCAAAAAATGTCGAGCAACATCCATATCATAGCGCGGGGTACACTCGAAAACATCTAAATACAATGAATTTTCTTTCCACACATCAGTGAAAAGTAATCTGCTTCTACACTATAGGATACCTTCATATTCCACCGACTTTACACATAGTAGCTTATAACCATTACGTTAGAAGTACCATTCACAGCAACTTAACCTGGCGTAACTTGGCTTAATATCAATAAAGTATAAAAGAGAAATGTTCCGCCAATCACAGCTCAGAATGTGTTTCAACCATGAAGTCGATTTAAGTGATTTTTTCCAAGCTCATATGACTGTGGATAGACATTACTCTTTTCTATGCTTCTTGCTATCGTTCC
Organism: Ischnura elegans; assembly: GCF_921293095.1. Classification (NCBI taxonomy): domain Eukaryota; kingdom Metazoa; phylum Arthropoda; class Insecta; order Odonata; family Coenagrionidae; genus Ischnura; species Ischnura elegans. The sequence continues at coordinate 91,339,922 of NC_060252.1, forward strand.
TACCCGTAATATCAATTAGTGTATATCACAACTTATGACTATTCCAATACGAGATACGTTCCTGTAATCTGTAGTAAACGAAAAGACGGTAATATCAAGTTTTTAACTCCATAGCTATGTGGAGTTAGGCTATTGTGAAGGAGGCCTTATGATTTCAACCCATTCTATTCTTCAGGTTGGCATAAGGCCTCTCTCTCCTCATTTCCATTCACGACGCCTATTCTATTTAAAATATTCTCGATATAGTTGACCTGAGCAGGGATGCAGCTAAGATTTAAGGCTAAGGGGGTGTTAGGTGCAACTAATACTTTGGGGTTTTAGGTGCAACTAATACGTTGGGGTGTGAGGGTATTGCATACCCGCCAGGTTAAGTGAAAGTTGCGGGGCCCCTACTCCAAAAGGGGGGGGGGGATATCCCCCAAAACCCCCTCGCTACGCCACTAGACCTGAGAGCCCATGAAGATTCCATTCCTACTCTATGTAAGAAAGAAATATCTGAGAATCGGCGTCTCGCTCCGTAGGAGCGCGTGATGTCATCAACTCTTTAGCGAAAGATTTAAGCCTTAACTTTAAGGACTTCGATTTTTCGCCATGATCATCTCAAGAAGCAGAAATTAAGTCGTAACAGGAATATCACGCATCAATTTATTTATAGAACTCCATTGAAATAGACCTAAAATGAATTAACTAAAAACACCTTGAATTTTCAAACCTCTTTGAATTGTTTTCTTTTGAATTATTTGGTCAGTTGCACGCGTGAGATGAGGGTTCCCGGCGTCTCTTCGCCCGCGCACCAAGGCAATGGTCCGGCAGAGGCCGAGTTCCCTCATTCATGGGCGAGTCATCCATTGGGCAATGGCCCTCAGTAGACCGTCGTCTCTTAACCTTCTCACGAAGGGAAACGTCCGCCCTCTCCCCCTAATGCCTCCCACACCTCCCCCTCGCCTCCTTAGCCCACCATCAAGTTCTCCTTCCATCACGATCAGACCCTCTCCCCCAACCATCCCACCCCCGACCGTATATATTTCCCCAACATTTCCATTCATCCTCCATCCCTTCCCCTTCTCATTCTCTTCCCCCCTCACACGATCCTCTCCCCCTCCCCCAGCCTCCCTCTCCATTCCTCGCCCCATCCTTACGTCATGAACAAGGCAAACTAGGTAGATGGCGTCGTGCGTCCTTCCCGATGAGAGATTCCCATTCGACTCATTCCTGTGTAATTCGGCAGCACTCTATGGATGAATTCCTTTCCTTTTAAGTACTCATTCCTACCTCTCGAACGGTCGAATGTTTTTCTCTTTTTGGCTGGGTACTACCCCTTTTAAAATTTTGCAGTTGCAGAGAAACTATTGTCTTGTCACAGCAATCGTGGTGGTAACCGAAAATGATGAATTTCATGCAGGAAAAACTTTTTTCAAATCTCACCTATTTCTCAAACGTAAAAAAATTTGCACCTGAGAAAATAACGAAATATAATGTTCAAATGTATATTACAGAAAATATTGATCAGGGTATCCTTAGCATATTCTGGAAGTTTCAGAATAATAGCACAAGTTTTAAGCACGTGATCCGTCACCAAAAATACTGGCCTTGCGGGAGGTGTGCAAGTGCATACTCATATCACTCCACTAATTCGACCTTTTTCACCGCAAATTACTATCTTAAAAATCACGATATGATAATGAAATTCAAACATTTATCAATATTTAATTACCTCTTAAGTTTCAGAATTTCACATCAGAGATTATACTGAGGTATAAATATAAAATTTGCGTCAATGGGAAATATTGAAATTAGATTACCTAAGTAATCCAAAAATTTACAGACGATTACATTTGTTTTGGAGAAAATATCGAGCCACAAAAAACGAATGTTTAGCGGCATTGCTGAGTCTTCATAACTACTCGTATTTTATCTGTCTCCTGTCATATTACCAATTTAAGACGTAAGATATCATCTTGAAATATTCCGGGTACATATAATGCACCTTTTTTAAGACTCTCTTACATTTCAAATACAAGTGCTGAAAAAAAAAATTTTCATTTTTGAGATAGAACTCATAATTAGCAAAATTCTTCGTTATGTTTGTAATTTTAAAATATCTTGATGGATGCGAAATATTTAAACTTTGATTTCGTGAGCTGAACTGCAAATACGTAAGCTTCAGCTCAGCTTTAGCTTCTTATTATTTTTTCTGTATCACGCTATACCTTGATGATGGATCGGAAAAATATTTTATAAATTAGTACTTCTGCTGAATTGAAGTAAACGACACCCTTTTTTTATAACATTTTAATGAAGATGCATGAAATTCACCGATTCTGGCGTAATACAATTGAAGTTCGACGTACTAAAAATATTATCTAATTTTTTTTCCCGCAATTATTTTAATAGTTGTCACGCGTTTCGTCTCAGATAGCCGATGGCTCTGTGAGCCGCAACGCGTCGTAAGAATTAAAAAATAATAGGGTGGTTTCCTATTATTTTTTTATTGCTTTAATCGAAAGATTATTACTCGTGGAGTACGTAGTTCACGCTTTTAGATTTTTAAATGACAACATCTATTTTTCGCGATTAAATGAAAAGTGAAAATTTTCAAGCGCGCGAAAACGCGACGCTTAGTATGAATGCCGGGAAATATCTCCGTACGTCGTATTTCTGGTCCCCCCTCCCACCCGGTGAGGTGACCTTGAGGCGAGTCTTAGCGCTGATACGTCGCAGGATGCTAGCGGATAGCTGAGTACCTTTCTGGATGGTAGCGCTTGGCTTAAAAAAGGTTTATTAATACCTTATCAAACGAAGAAAACTTTCCGACCTTAGCCAGTTTTAATAGGTGATTATTAAGACATGTTTCCCTGAGCTCTGTGCCTCATGCATGCATTGGTAACCTCCGACGATGTATAACTCCTATCCTCTCGTGCAGAAACTAGGTCCCTGTGACGTCATGCGGAGTGGAATCGCATGGGCGCCAATCTGGCCTTTTTCAAATGAGGATAAAATTTGACCCTTGCCATTCGTCTAAACCGGTATTTCAAAAACCAAATAATTTGTATATTATGAATACACTAATGGTGGGTAACGAATCGCAATCAATGCCTTTCGTTTTCTTTGATGAAGGAAACTACCCTATTACGAAAATGTGCAATTATATTATGTTTTAAAAGCTACGAGTCGAAAGCATGATAAAGTTCTTCGGGCCTGATTGTAAACTATGTGGTTATTCCAGGAGCAGTCTAAAAATCGAAAGCTGTTACTTGCAAGGATTTGTTCGCACGAACCGCTGACCACTGGATCTTCCCTTTGGTATTCACCGCCGTGCTTGTGAGATTAAAGGCCCTGAACGCTGGCAAACGACATTACCAAAACGTTTTGGCATTCACGAAAATCATGTGACGGCGGGATATTTCAGTTTCCCAACGCACGGGAGAGTCACGACCGAGCATCGGATTCCTTCGTTTTTCCTCCTTAGTTCTTCCCACAGTGCCCTGCGCGCGGTCGTGTGCGGGAGGTCGGGCTGCTAAGTGTTCCCCAAGGGTCCTCCTCGGTCCTCTATTCTTCTAACTCTCCCTCTCCTTCCCACGCACATTATATGCGTCTGCAGACAAACTTTGCGTTTGAGCCACAAGGCCCCTCCCCCAAGCGGCAGATATTTGAAATCAATTCAGAGAGCATTCAGCCATATAGCTCTCTTATAAAAAACAGTGGTTGCCGTAGCAACTTGGGGGTGATACGAGAGTTTTTTTTGACTTCCAGCCATGAATTTCGCATATATTTAGTTCTGAATTTTTTCAGAATTTAAAAAGCGTTCATAGTCCCTTCCTGTTATTTTTAAAAACTAGAATAAAAAAAATTGAAAATGGCACATATTACCTAAGCTTTCGGTATCATATTTTTTTCCTGATATCTAAGCTGACTGCGGCGCCATTTTCATGTCCGTAACGCGATTTGACTTCAAATTCAGCATTTATTTGGTAATCCTAAAGAATACAGTAATATGCCAATTATTTATTTTATAGTAGTTTGCAAGGAATAAGTATATCACCTTAGCATATGTAGTATAGTATATTTACATAATGGCTTTGGCTCTGGCTTTGGATTGGCTTATTTGATATGCTTAGATGACGATAACTTTAAGAACTAGGATAAAAATTCGGCTTTTCGACTGTAATATCCAGAGGACAGGTAGATATGTCGATAAGCATAATTCTTGCGGATGTCAGCCGAGGGAAAACAATAAAAAGGGGAATCATTTTGAAATATGAAAATGACATGCACTTCGTTTCTGGGACCAGATTTCTCAATTTTTCTGTCTTTGGGTGGCATAATCACATGGTTCTCTTGGTAGCATTTTATTTTGGCCCCTCTCAGTCATCCTGATACGGACTTCGGGCCAAAATATGGGAGATTGTTCGAATTTGGCTTTGAGAAATACGTAGCACCCGAATTCGTCACGATTTTGGCGATATGGATTATTGATAAACATAGACGGAAATATTAATGTGATAACATGTGAAAAACTTTATAATTCCGTATAAATTTATTGCTATGCGACCTAGGTTTCGACGTGGCAAATCAACATCGGGTACCTTTGCATTTTCTTCGATGCAAATGTACCAGATGATGACGAAACGAAAAATTCGGTCGTACATGAAAACATTTAGGTGAAATTGCAAAGTTTTTTAATCTTCATAATGATAAGTCGATTCCATGAAGTCACGCCGGAGACAACGTTTCATATGAAAACATTTAATTTGAAAAAAAAAATCGATTAAATAATGGCGCAAGGGGATTCCCTATAGCGCCAAAGTACTAAGCTCTCGGTCGCTTTCTCCATATACTATATTACACCATAGAGTAAGTATATTCTATTTACTTTATGATTATATATACCAGTGGCGTAAATATGGGGGGAGGATGTTGGGGATAGATCACCACCAAAGCCTCATAGAAGTAAAATAATTATCTAAAGCTATTCTCTAGTTTTGACTTATAATATGCATCTACATCTGCTTTAAATTAAATTTTAAGTGCCAAAATGATGAAAAATCTATTTCCAGGCATGCCATTTATCAAATATTTTCCCGAATCCCCGTCCCCGGAAAGGGGGGGAGGGTTCGCCGTCCCATCCCTCCCAAAAGCATATTCCTAGTTACGCCTCTGTTATATACCAATCTCCTTAAGCGAACACTTAGCACATATGCAACAGCTCATTCCTCGTGAATCCTTTCCCGCCTTGCTACATTTTGAGGAGAGGACCTTCCCCGCCGGCCCTTTCCCACCAAAGGTCCCTCAGGAAAGTGATGATGATGGACGATGCAGATCGTCCTCACCCTCTTGTCGGTCTCGGAGCCCTCAAATTACGCCCTCCTTTTAAAACATTCCTCCATTCTCTCTCTCTCTCTAGCGACCTTGCCTCAACTCCCCTCCTGCACCCATCAGCCTCTCATCTACCTTCCGCCTCGGAATCCCAAACAAAAGACTCCCTTCGAGCGTCCTGGAAGGAAAATATCGCTCTTACGACGACAATAAATATAACAATAATGTTTATGCACTAATATGCATGGAAATTGGGTTTATTACTCCATATTATTTACAGACAAAAACACAAACAAAATATTAGGGGCTTTAGGTAACCTAGAGGCTTGTTTAGGTCACCCAAAAATCTCTAAAATATCTAAAAACAACGTGCCCCACGAAGTTCATCATCGATGAATATTCAGTTTTGTTTGAATTACTTGCGGCGCCTATTATTAGTTTATACCACATCTTTAGATTAGTTTATACCACTCAAATCACTTTATATGTCAATACTTCATTCACTCACTCAGGAATTCAATGGTGGGGTAGAGCTCAGCCCATGCTAAACCACAGGGGTGTGATTATCTCACATTCAGGTCAGGGGGCTTGTTGCTTTCCGTGGATCACCTTACCCGCGTTTTTCTTGAGTGTCTTTTATTGAGAATCCAAAGGCTTAACTTGGAATTTAATATCAGTAAAAATTCAGCCTATTTAGTATAAATTATCGATCTTGGTACCAAAAAGCATTTAATCTTTTGGTATCGCATTTCTTCATCAAGAATAAAGTGGAAAACTTACGGTTAGCCAAATTAATTTATTTACTTAACAGTTACTTGATAGTCCATAGTCTACCTCACTCACGCTGATTCATGAATAATCGATAGTTTTATTTTCTCGCAATGTGTAGAAAAGGCTTTCATGGAATTTCGCCTAGTTGTTACCCCTTATTATAAATTTTTGATCATTATGCAATAAGAAAGCCTTCTAATGGCTTGGATTTTAAAATGTCATTCATTCATCTTATGTAAGTAAATTCTTATCATCATAATTATTCGAACTCTCGAATAATAATTGAGATTATAAGTAATTCTACTCAAAACCTTAAACCTTGATCTGGCACAATATGGTAAAAGATCAAATTGGTAAGTTTTATGAGAGTTGGTTAAATAAATTAGTTACATCGTGATAATATTTGGTTAAGTAAATGGGCTGCGGCTGCGTTTCGCTTAGTAATTAAATTATGACGAGTAGTTTCCCAGTTACGTTTTCCCCATTTAATAAAGCTTACTTTTATTTGTGGGAGTTTTGGGGCAATCTAAGTCAAAGGCTGATGTTATACTTGATTATTACATCCATTCAAACAATTTTACTTTAAAATATAATATTTTTTAGCTGCGTAAATGAACTAAATTAAACGGACACAACTATATTGATTCTGCCATCGACTTAATGATCTTAAAGTTCTAATGACCTAATAAGCTGGGGAAGCTGATTTTTCGTTTTTAATATCACTATGTAGAATGCTCGGAATGAATTCACTAGTACCAATCCTTGATTTTTTTCAATTTTAACGTGAGCATTCATCCTACTATTTTAAGGGAGGGAAAATAGAACACGTATTCGTGAATAAGCTGTTCATTCCGTCGTAAATGTGCATGCTAATGAGTTCTGGCTAGTAATTTCAAGCTGAAACTCACAAAAATCATCACGCGCTTGCATCTGTCCGTGTTGTGCGATGGGCGCGTAGGCACAGTCAACGGCATTTTCTTAATCTGTTGATGCATTCACGAACATGCCCTTTTTACTTTTGTCTCAATTTGCGCTAATGGCGAACTCCAATTCTAGGAACTTGCTTTCTTTTTTGCACAGCATGAATTGGCGCTGTTGTTGAGTAATCCTCGTGAGAAGCTGCCTCTCGCTTTGTATTTATTTACTCGCAAGTATTTATACACACTCCATGAACGTTTACTGTATTCAGATGCATTTTACTATTCATTTGAATTTCCTCTCCTTTTTTTTTCTAACTTTTGAAGCTTCAAGCTTCATGTCTATCCATTAAGTTTTGCAATTGTTGGGTGTAGCATGCATTTTTATGCTAAGCAGAAGAGGGAAAGAACTACGTTAGTCCTTGAGTATTACAGGCATCCCCCGAGTTACGTAAGAGATGCGTTCCGGCAGACTATGCGTAAGTCGAAATTTACGTAAGTCGAACCTTTGCGTTGGCGCTTCAGAGATTGCTGTATAACAAGTTGTATCGTAAAGAAATGAGCGCAACCACATACGCCACCACATCCATCGCTAGAACTGCAAATTTTCACGTTGATTGCTGACTTGGGATTTATAAGCGATTTTTCTACAGAAATTAATGAAATTTCCTTCGAGGAATGACAAAAATGGGTCACTTTGTTATTTTTAGCACGTAAAAAACTCGATAACTATTCGATATTTTTTCTACCATAGGTTGTACGAGCGAATACCTACTTCTTTGCGCTCGCATTCGAAAATTAACGTAATCATTTGAAATACGGTTATCGCTTACGTAAGTACGGATTTACGTAAGTCGAGACATACGTAACTCGGGGGATGCCTGTATATAACAATTCCAGTTTCGGATAGCTCCAACTAGATGTAGTCACCAAATTTGGTGAAGGGTATTCCGATTAATTGGAACACATAGAGATGAATTTTTGGCTGCACTATTTATTCGGAGCAATCCATAAAAATGAACACAGATTTTGAACTGTAACATAGGAGACAGGTTTAAGAAATAATAGGTTTATCATCTGTGATAGGCTATACATTTGAAAAAGTATGAGAATTATAAACATATTTTCTCAAATTGCGTGCGGAGATAAAAAAAAAATTCACTCTTTTCACAATCTTCATCGATGGGTGGTGTTGGAACATTTCACTTTAAGAAATCATATTATCGAACGTCTTCCTTTAAGGAGAGAATGTTGCCGCGGTGGAAAGTCTTGCGCATTCAAGCATAGCCTAAAAGATAAACGAATGTATATGAATAACGTAGGCTACGGTTAAAGGCGTATTTCAGGCTAGGCTATCCGAACAAGGTGTCAGCGTCTTATTCATCAGGACGGCCAGGAGACGGAGGTATTGCTTAATAAGCCAGTATTGGAGGAAACCTTGATTTTTCGCTTTTCAGCGACGAAATTTTCCGAAAGTACGGCATAAAACGAAGTATTTTGAGCAAAGTAACTTCTTCATTGCAGTACTTTGGAAAAATAAGTCCAGTTAAGTTAAGAAAACAAACATTGCCATTCGGATAGATGCATGCTCTTGCTCATGCAAACAAACGTCACTCTCCCAATCCTTCAGGGTTGGTGTGTTGGCTGGAGTGTTGTTTTCCTTACTGTGGGCTCGGGTTCAAATCCCTGCGTTGGCAGAGAATTTTCAGGGACTACCTTAAATTTTATGCGGAGGACATTTCAAGCGCAGCGCTCTTTTCATCGGAACGTTAAGCCATGGTACCCTTGGCGCTTTTTGCTAGTAGGCTAATGTCGACGCCGGGTTTCTCTCCACCCTTCCTTTCATACCCTTCCCTCAGGGCGCAAATGTCCTCAGCTGCTGGTCGCCTTTTAAAAATAAAATACCATAGCACTAGCATACCATACCATACAATACCAATCCTCCAAATACAGCTATCTCTTTCTACCCAATCAAATGGAAGATTCTGAGTGTCCGAGAAGGAAAGACACGAAGGAGGGGTCTTCACATTTTTGACCTTTCGACGCCCCCGCAGTCCTTCCTGGCCGCCCCCGGGGGCAGGAAGGCCACCAAAAAGGCCGTCTCGAGTCACCCAAGGGTGGGTGGGGCCACCGAGGATGGAGCCAGGCAGAGGTGCATGAATATAAATCGGTTCGGCATCTCAGAAGACCGCACAGAGCTAAAAGAGCGCTTGGAATCCCTTTTCAGTTAAAGGAGTGACGAAAAAAGGCGGCAGAGACAGGGGTCAGTGTGGAGGGCCTTGTTTTTAGAATCAATGGGTGCATTTTTAGCCGCACTTTTAGAGCGGTCACAAATATTCAGCCTTAAGGGAAGCTATGGCGGCACAAATCGCCTTATTCTGTAAAAGTCAACGAAAATCTGAGGAAGACGATGCCTCAGTAGATCAAAGTGTAGATAAGTTTCAGTAATTTAGGGAGATTCGGGATCGAATCCCGATCAACACGAATGATTTTGTTTTCAGTGGAGTTTTCGCACACTACGTGAACTTGTCGTGACTCTCTTATGACACGCTTCTGGCAAGTTCGTAGTCATTTCCTTGAATTGCTTCAACAATGATAACTCCTAAAAATTCATACGAACATTTTCAATTCAACTATTTGGATAGCACATTAGAGGGAAACGGATACCAGGGGGGGTGTGCTTGAATCGCTCGAGATTAATTCCGATACGTAACCAAGGACTCGCCCGGAAAATTTCGATACGGAATGTGATTTGGTGTGCTTGAAACGCTCGAGATGAGATTTTGCTCGGGATCTGCTGATTCCGTGCCGGAATGAAAGCCGAGTGGTCGTAGTTAGGTGAGATTATAATTCCGTGTCGCAATCTTGAACAATATGGCGGATGTTATGGTTTATTTGCGGTTAATGAGAGAATTAGAATAGGAAGAAGGTGAAGTTTTTGGAAGAACGAGATACTTCAGGGAAACAGAGGATTCCTTCAATGTGAGCGACGGCGAATTCAAGAGCCCTTTTTGTCTCTCAAAGCTATTGACAAGAGATTTGACTGAATCTCTCACAAATGTCATTCCGAAAGAATATCCCCATTGCTTTCAGTAGAAACTAAGGCGAGTAACATTTTTGCTTAAATCGTATCAGGGTAATGTGCCTATGAGTAAATTTTATTAACGTACTAATTAAGTCCCTTCATCTTGAATTCTTTGAGTTTCCTAAATTTTAAAAGCATATTCATTGCCATAACTTCAGGTTATGATGCAATTTAGATGTTTGCACTACATACGCGGCTGCGCGTGTGATGTACATCCAGAAACATTATGTTAATTTTCGACGACCATACAAATTAACATGCTCGAATGTACCACTGTACGCGTTGAAGAACCCGGCACGAATATCGAATGTCTGTGTGCTGTGTATGCTGTGGTTAACTATGTTTCCTGTTGCTGCTGAACGAAATCAAAGGATGTACTTGAAGGTGCATTTAGTAATTTTTGGACGCCGAAAGTTACTTGGAAGAGTTCTCGTTATTTATGCTTACCTTCAAAGTTAACAAATGTTGATTGAAACAAAATAACGTATCTATAATGGACAGAAGCCTAATATTCACTGAAAGTTGTGACAAAAATGCCTTTTTTGGGTTCAAGGAGTCTAGATTAATTAATAAAATGCTATTGCATACTGTATTTCAAGTGGTTCAAATAAAAAAATGTTATTTAATCTAGAGATTTCCTTTAATTTCACCTTCCCTAGTAGTAATCCTAATTTATTTTTACTCTTTTTAACCCTGCTAGTATGTATATACTAATTTTAAAGAATATTAATAGGGGAAAAGTTACTAAGGTTAATATTTATGATTATCATGAGAATGCAATTTGGATGGAGGTAAACAAATTAGTTATTAAACGATTTTAATTTCTCCGGGTGAATACTATTGATGAATTCTTTGATATTGATGATTCTTTGATGAATTCATCTTGGGTTCTCATCCAGGTGAAATTTTGTGAAATTGGACTTTCAAAGAGTAACACGACCTTGAAGATGGGAGACAAGTCGTCTCTCGAAACGTCGGCTTACACGACAGAATTAACCTGGCTGAGAATCCGAGAAGAACTCATCAATTTAGTTATTGGTTATAGGAGAGGTATTCATATGAAATATTTCAATGGTAGAATTCAATTATAATATTGAACACAAAGAATCAAATACAAAGTTTGACAACTAAAAATTAATTTTGTCGATCTTGGCCTCAATGTTTACTAGTTTTAGTTCCTCCTTTTCCAATCTAAGCAATTTTGCATTAATTTTTTTTGTTTCCTCTAATTGCTTCACTTCGGGTAGAATACTTTTTCCTGTAGTAACAGTGGCTTCTCTGGAATTCTTTCAATTACTCTACACTGGTGTTGGTATCTGAAATAAAATATTTTGTAAATAATATAATATTTTTGAAAAGGGCAATGAGGGTTTTTAAGTTCATAATGTTAATATTTACAGTATTTAAATTATTAAATTACATAGTATAATATGATTTTACACTATTAATAGCAATTTTAGAATAGTATTAAAGTAATAACATTGTGTATAGTGAATTATTATTCAAAGGACAACTTTAAAAAAACCTCACCTCATCAAAAAAAATCACCGACTCATTAATATTGAAATAGCCAAGAATTGCATTTCCACTTATTATATCAGCCACCCGCCTCTGGAAATATTATTTCCTTTCTCCACTACTTCCATAACCTCATACATTCTTTAAGTTTCAGCTGGTTTCAGCGTCACCTGCTGCCAATGTATTGCTCCTTCTTTGGCAGTAAAATTGTTTTTTAGTTTTCCGTTGTTTATGCTTTCACTTTCTGAAAAGTAAACACTGATAAAAAAAACATTATATATTACAAACAATAGAATCAAAATTGGTTCCAGTTACTTATGAGGTTACTTACCTTCACAAATTGAAGAAGTATTTCCTTATGTTGTTTAGTTGTATTAATTTATATCAGCGGTATCTGAATTTCTGCTGTCGATTGTTTTGTAAATATTTGTAGGCTCGGCGTTAACAACGGCCGTATTTACGTCCTAAACCCGACGTTGCCACGTCTATCGCTCGGGTTGAATCTAGATAGCAACACTCGAAACCGACAATCGGCTAGAAAATTTCAAGCACACCAAATCCCGAGCAAAAAGATTCCGACACGGAATGAGGGATCGGGATTATTCCGTGCCGGAATTAATCCCGAGCGATTCAAGCACACCCCCCCAGGAAGAGAACTGCGTTAGCAAAAGAGGCGTTCATAAACGGTAAGGAGCTTACGAGAGTATCGCTATGTAAGATTTAAAAGAAAAGTTTAGTGAAGAATCTGATCTGGAGTGTGGCGATTTACGTTGTGGAAACATGGACATTCAGGAAGGAGGACGGGAGAAAACTGGAAGCGTTCGAGATGTGGGTGTGGCTTGGAATGGAGAAGGTGAAATGGACGGACAGGAGGAACGACGAAGTGCTGGGCATGGTGGGTGAGGAGAGGCAGCTCCTAGTTGACTTTGTTAGATATGGAGGAGATGAAAGGTATGGATGGAGCGAATACCTAGCGGGGAAGGGATGTTGAAAACAGTGTTAGAGGGTAGAATGTTGGGTAAACGAGGGAGAGGAGGAAAGAGAATAGGATGATTAGATAGAATGAAAGAGAGTAGCGCTTATTTTGAATATAAGATCGAAGTCCATTAAGGAGGAACCATCATTTCAAACATGCCCGAAAACCTCCCCTTATTTTGACATATGTTGTTGCTCATTATTTTTTCTATCGAAAAGTGAAAAAATATTACTATGTCACCGGCTATTTAAGAAAGATTTATGGATTTGAAAATGACGGATTTCCACCTTGAAATACATTGTATTTATGGGAGAATGATGACCTTCCCTTGTAAAACATTTTTTATCTCAAATTTGGCCCGAAATTAATCGTTGAAAAATTAGCACAGCATAGAATAGACATCGATGATTAATATATGTATTTTTTTTGAAGGGGCTACCGATATGTTAGCGCCAGTATTTAAGTTTAAAGAACATACTTCCGGTTTTCTGCTGAGCGAGCAGCCATTATGCGGCGGAGGTAGTGGCAACGTTGCAAATATACGGAGGTTAAATATGAAGAGCGATATTGCACCTGTCGACCGCTGCATAAATCCAGTAATTGGATTTTTCGGAGTCATTTTTATACGTATTCATTAAACGAATATTCAGTTCATCTCGAAACGTGCTATACACCGAAGTATGAAATTATCAGTACTGGTTGTTAAAGTAATTCCTATATGCGACTACATTTTATTAAACATGCGAATAATCATGACCGGAATTCAATACATCCCTTGAAATTGTCGGCGTATCGCTTCAAAAGCGAAAATGATAGAATATAATTAGACTTGCGATAGTTTATCTGTTCTTCTGAATACTACTTCAAATTTTTTTACGTTTATTTCGAAAAATATGCATCGTTTTCAACTTGTAGAAAATACTTAGTTAAATAGAAGTTCTAAGCGTAAAGTAGAAAATCTAGCGCATTATGTATTTAATCATCAGTTTAATTGATATTAAATGTCTAGAATAAGGTGTACAGGTAAATGAATATACCACGAGACAAGCATATTGCCGTTGGGTACCGACTATGTAGTATTTAGAAATACAACTTCGCGAACGTACTAATTAATCGAATACTCACCCATGTAATTCTTCGAAAGTATAAAATAAAATAGACAAGAGTACTTCCTTTTTCACTGACCAAACAATTTACTTTGATACGTTTTCCAAAGGTCCAATTAGCATAATTTGAAAAAACAACAGTAAATACCTATTCATGAAGTCATTGCAGGAGGATAAAAATTAGGATGCATTCCTGAACAATCGATGGCAGCTGACATAAGTGAGTCCGTAGAAGTTGCAATGCCAGCCTTCCAAATTTACTGACACTTCGGCACTAGGAACAAGTATTATTTAATTATCCTGATACTAATGATTCGAATTACATTTGGGTTATAACTGACACATTAGTTTCTAATTTTCACTAATCAACTCCTTATTAATAGTATGGATGAGGCTATTGAATGGAAAATCTACAAAGAAATAAACATTAAAGAGCTTTGTGTCAGTCATTCGACAAGGACTTTAATCTTCATAAATCAAGACATAAACATTGATTATTTAAACAATGATGGACACTTTATGTTGGGAAATATTGCAACAATTTCTTAAGAAATTAAAAATGCACGTAAACGATTCGGTATCCTTCAACAGATGCACTCGTTGAAATCGCTTCGATGGAATTGATGGATTCACTTTCGGCCACATTTCGTTTCCTCAAATAATCCAAGCTCTTACCTTTACCTTCAGACACAACTTTGCCTTTAAATCGGCATAAAGACGCCATCATTTCAGCCCAAAGGTATATTTAATAACTTAAGGCTAAGTAAAAGGGATAATAAAACGAGTAATATTGTCACAATGCAACGTAACTCTACGAGGTAACGTAAACAAACAAAGGTGCTCAATCGCTGTGAAACTACGATATGTTGGCAGCGTTGTCAAGTTGGTGGTCAGCAATTATAAATAAACCATTTTTCCAAATTAGGTTGAAATTAACAGAGCAAAAGGTCTCATTAGTTAAGTTCATTTTAAACATCACAAATGATGTAGTTATAAAGCTTTACTGTATTTCCAGAGAAAGTATTTAAATTCTTCCGATACCTAAGAGTCAATATAACAGCCATTCTTCATATCACTAGATTATTCCATTTTAAGTAAAATTCATGCATTGTACAGCTATTTTGATTGATTTAGCATTACTTTTAATTTTTATGAATGACTAATTTAGCGATTTTAACTCGTTGTTATCGAGTTTATCTAACTAATGAAAGCAGTATTTCGAAGCGCAGGTTCCTCCTTAAGGGAGGAGAGACTTCCAGAATGCTTCTTAAAAACTCTATGGAAACCTACCTAAATTGTTGCAATACTTAAATAATAATGGGAATTTTCATCGCTTCTTTCGTGGACATTTTCGATGGCTTTACACGGTGCCCCCTTAAGTCTTTCTGCGGTCAATCATGAAAATGCCTTAGGCGTCAAATCTATTGCCGCTACAACGAATCCGTATAGTAAATGGACGATTGACCATAGGCATTGCACACTGTACAAAAAGGGCTGAACAATGTACAACGTTTTTCGTATGAAGGTTTTCACAGCTTCTTTTATCAATGTAGGTGGTTGTTAACAATGGGTTAACGAAACCTATATAAGCTCGAGACGAGAATGGTTTCCCTCGAAACGTTGAGTGAGAAAATTTTACCTTCGCAGCAATTCCCGAAAACAACCACCTGCATTGAATGTACAACGATGATAGACGATAGATAGACAAGTGATAGATTGACGATAGACGTCATTGATTCTGATGCTAATTACGTAGTTGACACCCTGGAAGATGAATAAATAAAATAAGGTCATCCGGAATGGAAACGATGAAGACAAAAGATGCAAATAAAAATTAGAAAATTATGATATCCGATGAAGTAGCAAATGAGAAGGCTGAAATCTCCGCGTAATGCAACGCTGCAAAAGGCTCACAGATTTCACAGAGTCGCGTTGCACGGAAGCCATAGCGCAGAAGAGTGGATAGGGAGAAGAAGGGAGAAGAAATCCACGAAAAAATTGGAGGGCGAGGTAAAAAGCGAGTCTGAAAGGAAACGTGACTGGTGCCATCGTAAACTTTACGATCCCTTCATCCTTGTCCCCGAGGAGCGATTCCGAGGAGCCCATCGAAGAATGGAGGCCTGCAGCCTCTCACTTCCACTGCTTTATCCCCCTCCAAGGACATCGCCAATACACCTCAATCTGCAAACCCTCCCCCCACTCTTCCACAGTGAACCAACCCGAGGGATGGCCTGGATAGGCGAGGGTAGAGCTCATCCCAGACACCCGAAACCGACTGGCGCGTAAATTTCACATGTTCAGATTGGGTGGGCCAATTATTTTCCCTATGCCACCTCGTACTTCGAGAATTTTGTTTGAGCATTTCCAAAGGACTCACCTGAGATAAGAACCCGCGACCCTTAGATCAACAATCAAGCGCGCTACTCACCAAGAGATCGCTTTTTATACCTTATTTTACTTCTAAAATGGCTGAATGATAAAATAAAAACATGTTTTTTTTTTCAGGCGTCACTTCGTGGATTTTACTTATTATCCTTTTGAATCAATGAAAAGAGCTTAGGTTTTCCTCATATATTCATTACGAAACTTCACTGCAACCTGTCTCGAAGAGGATCTTCATCATATAGCCTTCGATACCTTGGTCGTGGTGAAGTTTGCAGTAAAAAAGTATGTAGAAAAGCTAAGTTATTCTTATTATTTCAATAAATTGTGTAGTCACTAATTTAAAAACATACATTCATTTCCACAATTTAACTGTTATAAAATCTGTAAATCCATGAGTAACGCAGCTACTTTAATGTTTGAGCAGTCGAATTGATGGGATGACATAACTGAAGAAAACAAACAAGAAAGGGCTTTTGTCACGAACTGGTCGCTCAGGGTAAATATCGACAAAAGAAATTCTTGTCATCGACATTCAGAGCATGCAACTATTATTGGTATACCCAAGTGTCAAAACCACGTGATGGGTGTGGTTGGCTGATTTCGACGGTGGCGTTTCTTTCCATATTCTTTTTTGTTACCATTCGGAAATTTATTTCCATTCGATTTGGCACTCTTGACGAATGAGAGTTATCAGAATTGTAATAAAATATATTTTTTAAATTATTTGATTTTTTCAAAACTTTTTCCTCCTCCCTTGTTAAAGCTCAAGTTTGCGGTTCCAATGCAAGCCTCGGTTTTTGTCACTGTCCAGCTTCCTTCAACGCTCCTTCATTAACATTTTCTCCGAAATTGGTTATAAAATTCCGTAAGGATTACTCATTGTAGATACTCTGGCGAGAATATGGTTATGAGTGATTTTCGATCTCTGTACATAGGAAAAATATTGAAACGGAAAGGTCCATGTTCACGCAGTAACTGTAACACCATGAGGGTACTCGAATATCTGAGCCAGAGCTTCATTCGGCACACTCCTATCTCACGGATACCTTTCCTTTACTTTGGTCCCGTGGGGAGGGTGGGTGGAACGGGATCCGTCTTTCTTTTTTTTTCTCTTCCGGGCTCTTCCGCTCTGTGGAACGAGAAAGATGGGGGATGGGGTTGGTTGCCTGGGTAACCGGAAGGGGTGGAAACTCCACTTCGTATCCTCTCAATAATAAAGAAAAAGACTGCCGGAGGAGGCAAGGGAGGGGGTGGAGAGAGGGGCGTTGGAGGGGGTTGAGGGGGTCTGGCGCCCCCTGATGCGCTCGGAAGGCGCCACCACCCCCGTAGGGAGAGATTGGGTGGTTCCTCGGTTGCCATGGTCGTGGGGAAAGGGGTGGGAAACGAGCGTGTTTTGTTTACTTGCTCTCCCACTCAGAGATGAGTTGCGTAGGTAGTCCTAGTGTTTCCTCTCCTTGAGAAAAAAGTGTTCGAAGTAGCTCCCCCTGTCTTTCTTTGGTTGCTATGATTGAAAGAATTGATTAAAACTTGCTGTGCCGTGCTCGCAAAGACAACGTCGTAGTAGCCTTTTGGGACTTCATTCCAAGATAAAATAAGTAATTTACGCTGAATTTAATTTTTTTTGACCTAGCAGGAGACTTTTATAAACCGTTATTTTCAACCCTTTTTGCATTTTTGCATTGTAAGCATGATCACTAAAATGTGAATGTTAAAATCAAAATTAGCGAAAATTACCTGCCAAATTGAACTCTATTAGAACGATAAAAAATATGCTCACGTTTTACAAAAATATTTCGTTTAGCCCTTGAACATTATAATAGATTTTGCACATTCTCCTTTATACGGGCAGTAATGTAAAATTTAACTTTTGGTGTTCCGTGTAGATACATCAAAATTTTTGTTGATCAGGATTTTATTTATTTATTTATTATTTTCTTAAAACATTGAAAGTCGTTTTCTTTTATTCATATCATGAGTTAAATATTTTTTAGTTAAAAAGACAAAAGATTGGTCAAAATCTTGGTCACGCCTCATAGATCGGCAAAAGAATTATTGACCGCATTATGAATGATACATAGATAAACCAATATCAGGTGGAAAAGAGTTATTTCAAAATTAACTTTCTTCAGCTCCATTCATGAATGCCTCGCATTTTGCCGACAGGCGACAGATCTTGGTTAACTTGTTCCGGTGAATGACCAAATGGCTCCATTTGAAGGACGAACACTGAGTCTTTATTAGCGTTCTTTTGTGGGAGTATCTCCTGACGCCAAGGAGAATATTTAAATTATATGTGGTTTAAATCGATTTGGGCGTTACTTGGTGGAACGATGAAATGTTCATGGTGAAACAAAACTCAGTACTGTTCCACAAACTTTATAAGTAAGTGGTGTCTATGCCCTGATATGTGATGAGTGCAACGGTGTGTACGTCGGTCAAATGGGCCGCAAATGTAAAACTCGTGTTGTGAACACAAAAGAAGTGCTCGTTTGAAATACTCCAAATCCCATTTTTCTAAGCACCTGATCAAATCCGGCCACAACAGTGATTTTAATATTAAACTTTTACATGTACATGACTAAAGTGTTAAAATGGATATTTTAGAAATTTTAGAAATAACCAAATTCAGTCTTGCACGTAACACCAAAATTTTAAATGATATGACTGCATTCAAATGTTCTAATTTTTTATCTACTGTTTTAAAATCTGGCTTCTTCCTTGACAATCCTCCTCCTCCACCCCCCCCCCCAATTAACCTCGTTACCACCTGACCTTCTATCCGCCTCTCCCACCCCCAGTTTTTATACTTTATGTTTTGACCCTCCATTCAACATGCCCAACCCCCCTCTTCCTCATCTAGGTCCCCCCCCTCCTTCCCTCACACTGTTGTAGGGTATATAAGGCTGGACATTGTACGTTATTGCTCTGTTAGTCTTGATAATGACGGTTTAAACGTCGAAACTAGTTGGCTGCTAATAGTAAAAAGTTTGTGGAACAATACTAGGTTTTGTATCACCATGAATATATGTGGTTAGTTTAGACTTAAGGCCGTTTTACACGGGGTACGGAATTGCGCAGGTTAGAGCTGCATTAATTTCTAAAATGTCGTGGAATTGCGCGAAAGCATGAACGAAATTAGAACAGGGGCTATTTTGCCGTCTCGCATCCACGCATTCTCGCATGCGTTCTAGCAATTCACCGCTTTACACGACGCAATTTTGATTGCGCCTTCGCACGTACGTCAGATTGCGCAATTCCATGTACCGTGTAAAACGGCCTTTAGAGGCTGCAGTACACTGAATGTAACGGATCAGGACAAAAGGTTGGTGGAGTTTATTATGCACGTATTGAGGTCTAATTGCAGGCAGCGCTCGCTGGAAAGAAAACTGGAGCGATAGATGGAATTAATAACAATTGGTGCACGATTCCACCAGTTCTCCTTCTTCACTTGATGGCATCACCATGGCTACACTTCTCCCTTTCCTCAAATGCGGACCTCAGTCTCTTCAAACATGCGACGAAGGCACCCAACCCCCAGCCAGCCCCCTTGTAACTCACGAATGCATCCAAGTCGGTCCGGGAGTAAACAGACACATATCTTCGTGCGTTTTTTTTTCTTCGCGTGAAGGCAAAGGAGAATGGGGAACAATGGAGCATCGACACGCGCGATGACTAAGACGACGCCGAAGGGCAAGCGGGGAGGCGAGGGACAGAGTTCCTTGATCCCTTTGCCGCACTCGGATTCGCCCAGCAGCGCACGCGAACATATTGCGCGCCTTTTCTTTCGAGATGCTCACGCCGCGCCGAGACACGAGGTATTCTACACGAGACATTTCTGGAAACGTATTTAGGTACAAATAGGGCCAACCACAAAGATGACTGTCAATACCAACATACATTATATGACACAACTTTCTAAAGAAATAATTACCGTTAATCGAGTGCTATGCGGGGATGGGGATGCTTTTTTTAATTTTTTTTATTTTAAAGAAAGAGAACCGCATACAGCATATAATTGCCATTTTATAGTGGCCAGGTAACAATACTTAAATTAGAGGACGAACACGCAGACACTTTGAAGGATAGATGTAAGGTAAGAGGGAGAACGATAGTTGAATTTATGGATAGAATGTAAAAGAATAGGCCTTATTGTGATTTGAAAAGAAAAGTCTTGTCTTTAAACAAGTCTTATCTTTAAATTTATTTAAGTATGCTATTCTAGGGATCGATCAGATATCGGGTTAATATATTTTATTAGATATATTTTCGTGGTTTCTCTAGGGACAATTTTTTTTTTTTTTTTAATTTTCAGGCTTTGCTTACTGGAAGTTTCTTAAATTCATGATGAAAAGTAACTAGAGTAAAGAAAAGCAAATCCACGCTTTAATGTATAACCGACCTGGGGTTTCATACAGTAACACTCCATCATCTGCGAAACACTGTATCAGGTGGTCGCATGTATACATAAGTTGGAGATTCAAATGAAATATTTATGTATCAAGTGCTGTTTGAAAGTAATATCATTTTTCTTAAAGTATAATTTTTGCATATAAAGCCTTAATTTTAAGAAGTGGCAGAAATGTTGCCATACTAACACATTATCCATGTGCCAGATTGGAATGTATAACAACTTAACTGCTGGCTTAAAGGGCCATATTCATACGCAAGGATTTTGAAGCAAAAATATCAAACCAAGCAACGTTATTGCCCTCTAAAAATGAGATAAAAGTTGATTCTTAAAATTTTCAAGTAAACACCGAGGAATACTGTCCGCGAAATTTATTTGGGAACCAATACTTTGTACTATGAGCTACCAATGCTTTGCATCCCAATAGTGAACCAATACTTTGTGCTATGACATATTTCATTGATCCAGTCGTGTGACGTCTGAAGTAGCATGTGGGGAATGGGTTTACGGGGGAAATCTTTCTTTAGCCTACTGATACCATTCCACGATGGAAAAATTCAATGTTTTATGGATTTTTTTCCTGAGATAGCTCTAAACCCAGCATAATTCGGTTGATAATTGGATCATTAATTTTTCGGTTGCTTCAACCGAAAATGGGGAGATTGGTAGCTTATTGAATGGAATCATTTGCTTTTGACCAAGGGGACAAGCGCTCAAATCCTGAGTGAAGCCTTGAAGTACCCCATAGAAAGATTCTCGAAGTGCGTCGAGACCAGAGAATAAAATCAGTCCCTCTTACCCTGAATGTACGAAGACCACAAGCCGGTGGCTTAGCCTCGTGTGAGCTCTACCCTAAGTTATCCGAACCAACATATCACTCTCATATATCCTTCGTCAAAGTGCTAGGAAGCCCAGAGGTAGGCACAGTTTTCCAACCGTAAAAATAGAAGCTCTTACCACTGTTATTTGAGCTTCGGAGATATTTCATGGAGAGATACCTGGACGTGGCTTTGTCCGGGGTGAGGTATACCCTGACCTAAACTTCCTCGAATTGTGATGAGGATAAGGGTCAGGATATGGCCCTCCTACTCTCCATTAATGAAGTTAACACGCCCGTGCCTTAGTCTGGTCTGAGCCTTACCTTCACCTATCCAAACCAACTATTGGGTTTAACATGAAGGAAGTAAGAGCATAAAGTAAAATATACGTTCCCATTCAGAGTGTTGAGCGGAGATTGTGACTCGCACCTGACCGGCACCCTCTCGTTTTTTTCTTCTCACTCTGGGCGCAAATGGAAGATCATGCCTTCGCTAAAACGCACCCTCCATTTTCATTATCCACACATCCGCCATCCGCTGAATGGGGATCCTCCTTTCCGAGCGAGTGGGCAAACACAATTTGGACGGCACACGTGCTCAATTAGCGCGCTCTCTTCCCCCCCATCTTTCGGCAAAAAATGCGTCTCTTCATGAAAAGGACCGGAGCACTCAATGCGCGCAGGTCGAAATACAAAGGGTCATCTCGGAAGCGAATGTGACCTTACGAACTCTCCCTTCTCTCAATAGGGTTGTTTCCTTTTATTTTTTACTGCCTAAATTGAAAGATTATTACTCCTGGAGGAAATATTTCACGCTTTCAGAATTTTAAATGACAATATGTATTTTTCGCGATTTAATATAAAGTGAAAAATTTCAAGCGCGCGAAAACGCGACGGCTGTGTATGAATGCTGGGAAAAGCCCGAGTGACATCTGGCTGCTGCTGTGTGAGGCCACCTGGGTGTGAGGCTATGAACGCCGCTACGATGCAGGCTAATTGCCGCCGAGGATGGCGGTAGCGTAGGTAACCCTGCTAGTACGTAGCGCCTGGCGTTATTAATACCCTATCAAACGAAGGAAACTTTCCGACCATAGGCAATTTTAATAGGTGATTATTAAGAAATATTTCCCCGAGATCTGTGCCTCATGCATGTATTGGTAATCTCAGACAATGTAAAACTCCTATCAACCCGTATAGAATCTTGGTTCCTGAGACGTCACGTGAAGTGGCGTCGCATGGGTGCCAATCTGGCCCTTTTCAAATACGGTTAAAATTGACCATTAGCATTCGTCTAAACTGGGATTTCTAAAAACAAAATAATTTATATATTACACTAATGTTGGATAACGAATCTCAATCAATCCCGTTCGTTTTCTTTGGTGAAGGAAACTATTCTGTCATTGCTAGTATTCGGGCAGAGTCAGAAGATATAAATGCTTAAATAATATATTTGATAATAAGGTTAGTGGTAGTTTTGTGACCATTTCTTGGCCCCACAAAACTACCACTAACCGATAATAATACCCAATCATTTTAATCCTTGCGCGAATCCTAGGATTTTCTTAAGCGTGGGCCTATCCTGGTGCTGACGTAAATAAAAAACTGGAATGAATGAGCTTTTCTCGGATTTTCAGCCGAGGTCTCCAACTTTTAGAGTCCCGATTATTCCTCGTCATTATTACAGATATTTCTGAAAAAAAAATTAGCAAACTTATGATTTTATAGGTATATTATTTATAATAGTTAATATCATAACAATTTTACTACTTTCATTTTTTACCATACGGACGAATTATTTTTTAAGTTATAATTTTAAAACCATGATAACCTTCCCTGCTCCAGTGGTCGTTTTATGAATAGAATACAAAATGCAAGATGAGAGATCTTTTGACTCATGGAATGCTAAAAAAATAAATACAATACCATATTCTATGCGCGAAGAATATATCAAATGGTGCCCTAATGAATAACCAAGTCTTAAGTTATGTATGAGAATAGTTAAGCCTAGAAACGAATACAACTGGTGTGAAATGAATCACGATAAGTCACTCTTCATGTGTTGAGTCATAGGTTTAAGAAATTTCTTGTAATCAATGAATTAAAGAATGAGAGAGGATCAATGCATTTACTGAGCCGGAAACTTAAATTTGCTTAGTAAATCACTAGAGTGAAAACGTCCTCGTCAGGTGAGATGGGGATATTGAAAGAATCATTTCTTAAATGGCTTTCATGCTTAATCACTTAGTCAACATCTTCCATCCTGATATCAATGAGGGTATTCAGCGAACTGTCTTCATTACCTACATTGACAAACAATCCTCTCGACCTCCATCTTTAATTTTATCCCGTTTTGGAGGTAATGACATACTCACTTCAGCTTCACTCTACTGGAATCCATGAGTGATAATATAGCGTTTTGGGTCAAAGGCAAAGCTTTCATATCTCAACACTGTTGAGGTCCGATTTCCAATTTGTTTGCATGAGTCTAAATGGATTGGTTTTTCTCTCAAAATTATCCGTCTCTGATCAGTCATTCCAACTTGCCAGTCTCGGAGCTCTTGTAGTTGTCCTGGGAATCATCACAGTAACGGAAAATGATCGAAGGTAGTTGCCCAGTGAAAAATCATTTCATGTGTAGGGACATTGAAACCTTCAAAATGCGTGCTTCGATTCATCGCCAATAGACGACGCTACAAGTGCCGCAGTTTTTTCATTACCTCCCGTGTGTCACTGGAGGGCTACGCGCCTATAAGCACAAAAAGAAACCAAGGAAAAATCGTGAGTTTCGTCGAGTAAACACAAGTTGGCTACGCAGAAGCTTGGATTTAAACCCACCCTGAATAACAGAAAGCAGGAAAAAGTAATGATTGGTTTCTACCACCACGTGTGGCCAAGAGTGAAAAATCTAACGTAAGGAAATATTGGCTCATTCTACCTCGATATTTCTGCGACAGAAAGAAACTCTGGCTCATTGGTTATAACAAAATCGATTCAGATGTAGCGGTGGATATATTTCGACTGCAAAAATGAAACATTTAATCAATAGAAATTAGGATTTTAATTTGAAGAATACGGCTTTGCACTTAAATAAATGATATTTTAAGGCAAAAATGCGCTATTTTTCCTAGTTTTCATAACAGCATTGACAAAAATTAGCCTATGGTTTCAATTCTGTCCTCGGCTTCTAGATTTTGTGCTATCTGGTTAAGCGCTATTCCTTATGTATATTCTGAGGTGGAGTCTAGTTTGTCTAATTGAATTACAGCTAATTTGTGTAAGGGTCAAGATTACCTTAGATCCATATCAGTTTTTTCTTACAGTGATACTTCAATTACTTCCGAATCAGTATTAAAATATGTGCGAGGATGATGTAAGCATTTTTGTATGATCCACGGCCTGCGATTTATGTGATGCAACAGCTGGAATTAACAGAGCTTCATTTTTTAAGTCCTGAAATAACAAGAGTTGATTATTTATATTCCACCTGCATCATCTAAAACCGATTGACTGGTAGTCATGGACAATTTAATTGAAAACGCGTCACGGAAAACATTGTCCAACCCACGCGACGAAGTTCAATCGCTCAGGAACACCGCGGTGAACACCGAACGGTAAAAGTAGCCATTGAAGATTTATAGACCTTTTCTTTTTTTAATCGAATACATCTTTCAGTCAGGCAGGAACCTCTCGTTAATGGATCTCTGTGCATTTGATGAACATGTATTGGGAGGAGACCGTATGCTTTTCGGTTCTCCGCGCTTCCACTTTCCTGTCATGCCTTGCAACTCTTGTCCATTTCGAACGCTGCGCCGCGGGATAAAGTTTGGCCCGTTGCATAAGTGACTTGGCAGGCGGGTAATTTGTGCAGCGTCTGAGTGGCTCATGGGGCTAGCAAACATATTTCTTTCCGCGAGCCATTGACCCCATCCAAGTTCATGCTTTCCACTCGGCGGACAAGGGATATGTTTGGGCTGTAAAAGAGCACCAATAAACGCCCACTACACATTGAACTTAAGGTTAGCATAAAAGCATTTAAATCTGGTTTCACGCTGATAAAAAGTCGACCTAACTTGATAGAGCTGATTGCGTAAAATTAAACTATTGAGCAGAAACTAAGGTCAACCTTTGTGTTCATGGAAAGGAATTGAGTTAGCAGGCAATAAAAAACCACTTAAGACGTATTATGGATGCCTTTTGAAGGCGACAAATAAAAATAGTTTTGAAGAAACAAAAGCTAGTAAAACGGATGATATACTAGCGTGGGATATTTGGAATGTACGGGAATACAAATGGTAAGAATACAAAAGATCGTCAATTGAGTAAGTAGAGAAACTCTAGAAATTGAGGAAGAATATCCTCAAAATTAACTACTGGGCGGAAGGTGAACTTTCAATTGAAAATTGCCGATCACTGAAATCGAATGAAGTCAATACTTTGAAAGTAAAGAGTTAAATGAACCGCGCGTTATATCTGCAGCCCTGTGGGGATGCATAACATGCAAGGGCGTACCCAAGATCATAACTGGGGGGGCAAACGAAGTTGTGACATTGGTTCATGAGATTATTTCCTTGAAAAATAGTTTTATTTTAGTTACATATCTTATAATAACACATATCATTTATCGTGGGCTTAAAGAAAATTTGTTGAATGCTTTCCTTTCAATTCAGAACTGATTTTACTGAAAGACTTTTGCGATTTTTGTTTCAAGGGGGGAGGGGCAGCTGCCCCCTGTCCCTCGTTGGGTACACCCGTGATAACATGGTTGATTTATAAATCTGTGAAAGAATAAAGAATAGGATGAATCGATGTAGAACAATATTCTCTCAACGTCGGAAATAAATATTTTTTGAGCGTAAAGATTGATTTGGGATCGAAACTGCCAGATTATATAACGAGGGGATGGGGTTAATTAATTTTTTGTTTTTCCACCAGTGGGGTCGGAATAATACCTATCCCGGCGACAAAAATGGCACTTAAAGAAAAGCACTCTGCGAGCCGCATGGGATTATGATAATGACATTAAGGAAGTTGTCAGGTAATTCAAAACCACGCTCTAAGATTCAAGAAGTAATACTCAGTGAAGGTGGTAATTTTTAATACGATTACAAATACCAGGTTGACTCACGATAATGTTACGCGAGACTTCGTGAAATTCCAAGGGAGTGGAAATAGTTCAACTTAGTAAAATTTAACACATCTCTAATAATGCAGGATTCAATTATGCTGCAGCCATTCGATATAGCCTCACCCTCTAGAGATGTATGACGTGGTTGATTTGAAAATCTAAGAACCTGTGAAAATGTGTTTGCCAAATAGATTTGATAGGTATAGAATGATGTTACAGCTTTGGATTATTAGCCTTGAAAATTACTGTAGCACAATCAAAACCTGGATAGTAATCATTAAAAATTTGATGACCCACAAAGTTGAATTATTTTTTTACTGGTCGTTTGGATTTTACTTATTCCATTTCTGGCGCCCCAATAAAGAGAGTCGAGTAATAACCTAATATTATATGTAAATAATACGTTCGCAATAATGCCCATTATATTGACGAAAATTTCGGACTCTTTCTAGCACGTGGCTTCTTCTTCGCCAATGCCCGTTTCGTGAATGACCCGTGGGCCCTTCCATCTATCCCCCTTTTCCCCAACTCCCACCAACCTGCCCCTTCCCCAAACAGCCGCGCCCGCAGACACCGTCGAGAGAGGTGTAGTGGGCGGGCGAATCTTTGTGCCGTCTTATATCAGACGGAGAAAGAAAGGAGAAGATGGTGGGAGGTGGGGGCGAAACCGTTAATAGGATCCGAGGGAGGATGAAGTGGAGGAAGCTTTATGGGCGTACTTGAAGCACTTATAGGTCCCGCAAAGTCGATAAAATAAGAAAGACCTTTATTTATACTTCACGCGTTCGGAGGATTTCTCTCTTCCATTCCACTCAACGGCCACCACCCACACCGCGACGCGCCCGCTCTGCGGTCCTCTAGAAACTATGCCTTCCACTGACTAGGTCGACGGTTCGATCAATCGAAACCTTCTATGCCCCATTTGACCATATAGTTATAACTCTCCACTGACTAGGTCGACGGTTTGATCAATCGAAACCTTCTATGCCCCATTTGACCATATAGTTATAACTCTCCACTGACTAGGTAGACGGTTCGATCAATCGAAACCTTCTATGCCCCATTTGACCATATAGTTATAACTCTCCACTGACTAGGTAGACGGTTCGATCAATCGAAACCTTCTATGCCCCATTTGACCATATAGTTATAACTCTCCACTGACTAGGTAGACGGTTCGATCAATCGAAACCTTCTATGCCCCATTTGACCATATAGTTATAACTCTCCATTGACTAGGTAGACGGTTCGATCAATCGAAACCTTCTATGCCCCATTTGACCATATAGTTATAACTCTCCATTGACTAGGTCGACGGTTCGATCAATCGAAACCTTCTATGCCCCATTTGACCATATAGTTATAACTCTCCACTGACTAGGTAGACGGTTCGATCAATCGAAACCTTCTATGCCCCATTTGACCATATAGTTATAACTCTCCACTGACTAGGTAGACGGTTCGATCAATCGAAACCTTCTATGCCCCATTTGACCATATAGTTATAACTCTCCACTGACTAGGTAGACGGTTCGATCAATCGAAACCTTCTATGCCCCATTTGACCATATAGTTATAACTCTCCACTGACTAGGTAGACGGTTCGATCAATCGAAACCTTCTATGCCCCATTTGACCATATAGTTATAACTCTCCATTGACTAGGTCGACGGTTCGATCAATCGAAACCTTTTCTATATAGTTATATAGATATAGTTATAATGCTTGGAGCGAGTGGTAAGGAAGTATTAAATCAATGGTTTGCGAGTTCACTTTGTGGAATAATGACATGATAGATTAAAATTGAAGATGGTTCGCTTCTTGATAATGATCTGATGAGATCGAAACTGGTCTAATTTTTTTATTAATATAGTGTGGAATACCACTATGTTTACTTTAATTGATCGAATAAGTTGTGGTATCATTAAAGTATTGCAACGGTTAGGATAGCTTTAGAGGTTGAATTTTCAAAATATACCCATCTGTAACCCCTAGCTATTCCGACCTCATTCTTCAATTTGCAGTAATGCCAATTTGGTATCATTTTAGCCATAAATTGTTATCTCTTCCTCTCCCTTTCTCTTTTTCCTAACAGTTTTCTTCCTAGCATGATGTCTAAAATTCCCTCCCCGCTTAGTAATCGCTCCGTAAAGACCCCAGATGATCAATGAATACTTTTGAGTAGCCACAATCAATAAACGCTATTGAAAATTACTCGTTAGGCACTAAATTAAAAACAGACATGAAGATCATTGTTCCTCATGAAGGTGAAGCCAAACCAAAGCCCACGAAACATTAATATTAATAAATTGTTATAATTAATAAATTGTTAGTTTGAATCGTAATTCATTACATCATTTTTAAAATTTAAAACATGTTTCCTCTCAATTTATTTAATTACGATATTAATTAAGTTGCTTGGAAATTTGAAATTATTAAATAAACTCAAATTTCACCGATCAAAACAGCAATGCACGAGGTGATCACTCGTATCCACGGAAAGAAAAAATCAAATCTTCCGTAAGTAAACCACATCACGTGGTACGTGCTATCATCCACCACGTGATATGCGTTGCCAGCTTGTATGCTGTTGTAAAAATAATTCTCCTGAGGGAGGGGCGATAATCACTCTATTCGTATTGAGTTCAGAATACGTTACCTACCGAAGATATCTTGGTTTATCGGCTATTAATAAGGTTAAGATCACGGTTACAAAGATTTTCTATTTTTTCTATAAAAGCTCCCTTCGTGAAGAGTGGGCTCTGATAGTAACTATGAATCAGGCTGAGCAGCTGCTTTCGCATTCGGTGGCGTAAGGCTGCAGCTTCTTTGTGAGGAGCTCCTCAACGGGCGATGTCTCTCCCGCTCTTAAACGGGAGACATGAGTGGCCGGAGGAGAGATATTTATTTTTTCGTCGTCTTGACGCATCATGGAAATAAAAAGTGGAAAGGTGTGAATTTCGTTTCTTATTTTTTTTTTCATTCTTGCGATCTGAAGATATGAATGGGAGGACACCTGGCGGGACCCGAAGACTATTATTCCCCCCCAACACCTCGAGTGTTTATGCCTTCTCGGAGGCGGTAGTTCAGCCACGTAATGGGTCAGCCATGCGGAAGTCTTTTTCGGAAACATAGTGGGGTTTATTTACTTTGCTTCAGAGCTCCACGAACCTCTTCATTCAAAGATCAAGTAACATCTACTAAGAAACATCCACGAAATCAGGGGATCGGGTTGGTAGATGGCTAGAGTGTTGGCTTCCTACCCCGTAAACTCGGGTTCAAATCCCGGCGGTGGCAGAGAACTATCAGAGAATACCCGATCCCTGCTTGAATTTTGTGTGAAGGACACTTCAAGCGCAACACCCCGTCCGTCGGATGGGACGTTAAGCCGTGGTCCCTTTGGCGCTTTTATTTAGGAGCAGGCTAATGCCGGTGCCGGGTTTTTCTCTACCCTTCCTTGCCTATCCGTCCCTCATGGTGCAATTGACCAAAGCTATCGGTCGCCTCCTCCAAATTCAATACCATCCACAAAATCATTATGTCCACACCCACTTTTAACTGTGATGCAATAAATACTACAGAGTTTTTTTTTACCATTTCCGATTCTTCATCTTGCGATTGAGCAATTAAGAATCTAATGTTGTACAAATTTTTCTACGAGTAACCTTGATAAGAGAGGATGAATCTCCAGGGCTAGCATATTTTTGGATGAAGTTTATATATTCTTCAAACTTTATACTTCACGACCCCTTATTATATATATATATTTTTTTAAATATATACTTTTTATATCACGAGATGTGGGTCTCGTGATATAAAAAAAATATATATATTTATATATTTTATTCAGTGCCATTTCCCGTTTAATTTTATGATACTATGGTATGTAATTTAGAAACGATTAGCGTCCATATTGAATTTCTGTCTCTTTCCGTCAGTGGGCTTATTTCAATCGGATTCAAAAATAAACAAATAAGTGTGGAGTAAGTTTTTGCAGGCTTTAAAAAAATGTTCGTGACAATTCATGAAAAAAAGGTGAACGTTTTCTTCAAGAGCCTCTTATGCTCATAATGGCAGGATGCAGCCATAGCGGAAATGGGTTTAAATATGAATTATTTATTTCTATCGTACGTTCATCGAAAATGTAAAGGCACAGTATATTACTAGCACAGTATATTAATAGCATGCAATTAATGCAATATGCTAACTATTAGTATTGCATTAAAAAAGAAATTAAAAAATATATTATTGTACCCCTTCTCTTCTATGATATGGAATTGAAAATTATTTGACGAGAAATCACAAAAGGTATAACGCAGTTAATTTCTTCGAATTCAGTATTTCCAGTCATTCAAACAGTCGACATCTACGCCTACATTTTGCTGGGGAAACGGTTATGGCCTCACACTTGAAGGGACTTGAGGTGCGGGCACGAAAACGAATTCCCATATCTATCCGTTCGACAAAAAAATCTCTCTTAATTTATCACTTCTGTCGGACCTGGAAATATAGTGGGGCTCTAATATTATGCTCTCCGTGTCGCTCCAAAAGATATCCATTCTCAATTGTTCAAGCAATCTATGCCAAGCGCGCGGCCTCCGAGTCTCCAGTGGCTCCCACCATAATTCGCTTTACATCTAGGTAACGCTGTCTGTACGCCCGCAGCAGTTTTTGTCGAACCGCACAGCCTTTCTTTGTATTTTACACAGTTAGGGGATTAAGTCTTTCTGAATCGTATCCCACACGCTCGCTGCATATTCAAGGTGCGGTCGGACGAATGCGAAATAGCACCTTTCTCTTAATTTCTCATTCGAAAATCTTCCCACAATAATCATGGTGGTCATCCCACACAATTGAACGATTTTTACTGAGCTAAGGCACGCGGACTCTGGGAGCGTTTGCGGTTGGATGCGAGGTATCGCCACCACCGCTGCCACGCCCGACCTCCGAGGATTATAATAACTTGGGATGAGACGATTCCACTTTTTCTTCGATTCCAATTCCGAATGTGTGGTAAATTAACCTTCTCAGTGCCGCGGTCCGACATATCGGCTTTTGCCTCTCAGGCGGAAATTGCCACGAGCCGAAATATCGGCTTTGAGGCAGGGATGGCAAGTGAAACGAAACGAAAATATTTCGTCTCGACCCGGAGGGAAACGGAAATACGAGGCCTATGTTTAGTTTCGTTCTCGCGCGAAATTAAAATCATCAAGGAGTTTAGTTTCAACCTGGTACGAAGCTTTACCCCCAGGAACGAAACTAACTTAATCGATACTCCGCCGCTCATAGTTAAGTATCGATCCCAGAGGTTGAGTGGAGGGGGATAAGGGGGAATAGTTTTCACCCATTTTATGACAGAATGTAGAGAGGTGAAAACATCGAGCTTAAAAATCGTATAGCCAGTTTGCGTTCACCGTTGTTAGCGGTAAAAATAAAAGTGACCAATGTAGGTATCTAATGCCGGTAGGCTGAACCTCTACTTCATTCAACCATACTTCATACTTGGTGTGTGGGTCGAAACTACACTGTTCGAAGGTGAAGCCCGTGGACAAACTAAACGCAGATAGTGTTTCGCACCGGAGTTTATTTTACCCGAAGTAGTTTTGACTCACATTTAGTTTTACCTTGAAGAATGAATTTTTCCAGAATTTCCAGAAAATTTTTCCTTGATGATGTTACATTTTATTTGAATACCTTTAGCATTTCTCGCCAGTGCCACTATTGGGAGATGGCACAAAGAGGGTTAAGCCTTTTTTAGAATTTGGTCCCTTTTTTAATGTCAAAATGATTCGATATGAGAAAATAATATATAAAATGAAGCCGAAACAATGGTAAATTTGGAAAAAATACACGCATTGGCTTCTAAATGTATATCTGATGATTTACCACGAGTAAAAGAACGTAGAGTGTATGTTCCCTGTAGGTAACGGTGTATGAGTAGTGAAAGAGAGAAAGAAAGCCATGATAATAACGGGCAACGCTCTTCTTCAAAGGGCGGGCGTGAGGGCATGTACCTCAAACGTATGGCTGCATGTAGTGCCACTTCCATTTTTGCCCTTTGGAACCCGAATTTGTGGTAAATTAAGCATTTTTCCAAAATTTACTCCCACTTTTCAATTTCCCTAATGATTATTTGTGAGCAAATATTTGCTAAAATGAAGCCTAAAAGGGATATGGGTGCTGTGGTGGCTTCCCATCCCATGGACTCAGGTACAAATCCCGGAGGTGGCACAAAATAATCAGAGACTGCCCGATTCCGGCTTGAATGCAATGTGGATACCATTACAAGTGCAACACTCCGTCCGTCGGATGGGACGTTAAGCCATGGTCCCTTTGGCGTCTTTCGTTAAGAGCAGGCTAATGTCGGCGCCAGGTTTCTCTCCACCTTCCCTTCCCTACCCTCCCCTCATGGCACAAATGACCTTAGCTGTCGGTCGTCTTCTCCAAATACCATATCATGAAGCCTTAACAATCATAAATTTGGAATAAATACACGCGTTGGCTTAGAAATGCGTATCTGATGATTTACTCCAAGTATACGAAAGTTGAGTGCACATTCCCGATAGGTAACGGTGCGAGGAAGAGAGCAATAATAATAACAACCGGCACCGCTGTTCCTCAAAGGGCGGGCAGTCTCTCTTCAGGGAGGAGGACCATCTCCTTCACTTGTTTTTCTTCGTTTTTAATCTCGCCCCGAGATGGCACGTGGGGCAATCGGCAACAGTATTTATCGGCGGATCCGCCTCTGGCAGCGACCAGCGAGAAGGATCGAGAAATGAGGATCCGCCGCTTGTCTTCCACCACCACTCCCACTCCGAGCACTCATCCCCACGGCACTTCCCTTTTGATTTAGGGCCGCACGACTTCTGGGGGTGTCGGATGGGTTGGACGCGGAAAAAGGCCCAGGTGCCCACGTTGCGTGGGGGCTGGCGCTGTTCTTCGCAGAGAGTCAGGGTAGAATTCACGGGGAGAATAGCGGGCGATGACCGATTCTGAAGCCCCGATTTGAAGTGCAAATTACGCGGGCATTCACTAGGTAAGTCTCTGAAGTGTCACCACGAGACCTCGTTCAAATTTTGCCAGGTGATAGATAGGAAATGGGTGCCCATTAGATTTAGTTTTTGTTTTCAGCCGCCAACGCTAAATACTTTTCGAGATACTAGCTACGGAGAGTAGCAGGTAAACGCCTAAATGCATTAACTCGCATCACAACAATGCACTGTCAGTGCTCTTCATCCTAGTAACGAAATATAAGGGGCTATTGTTGTGCTGTGGGTTGCATATTTTAAGTTTTCCTGGTACTTTTCGTAGCAAATGTCGCAAATAGGTGTTCTTCGCGGATTCAGGGTAGGATTGACGAGGAGAATAGCGGGCGATGACCAAATCTGAAGCCCAGATTAGGAGTGCAAAATACCCAATGGTCCAAACATCAAAACACTTACAGAGTTTGTCATGGACCACTACTGCAACGACGACTCCAACTTTCTGTGGAAAATATTTATATTCCATATTAATTGGTATCAGTTTACAGTTTATAACTCCTTGATTATAGCTCATTTATCAGCAGCAGAGAAGTCAAGAGTGGAAGCATTCGAAATGTGGTGCTACCGAAGAATTATGAAGATAAAATGGATTGACCGTGTGAGTAACCAGGAAGTGCTAAGGAGAGTGGGAGAAAAGAGAAGCCTCCTAAAAACATGAAACAGAAGAAGGGACAACTTAGTTGGCCACATTTTGAGGCACGATGGTCTGATGAAGACAATAGTTGAAGGACAAGTGGAAGGGAAAAAGGGGAAGGGACGGTCCCGAATGAGTTATATAGGACAGGTTATAAGGATGTAAAAGAGAATAAATATGTAGCTATGAAGAGATTAGCGGATAGGAGAGAGAAATGGAGAGCTGCGTCAAACCAATCTTAGGATTGTTGACTTATGATGATGATGATGATGTCTGACAACGTAAGTCCTTCAAGTGTCACCACCAGAATTCGTTCAAATTTTCCTTGGCGATAGGAAATGGGTATCCGTGAGATGTTGTTTTTATTTCAGCCGCCAGCGCTAAATACTTTTCGAGATATTCGCGAATGAAATTTGCAGGAAAATGCCTTAATGCACGCAACTCACAGCACAACAATACCCTGTCAGTGCTCTTCACCCTAACAACTGAGTGTAAAGAGCTATTGCTGAGCTGCGGGTGGTATAATTTTATGAATTTTCCTGGCACTTTCCGTCGCAAATATCTAGAAAAGTATTTAGCATTGGCGGCTGAAACAAAAACTAACCCAAATTGGTACCCATTTCCTATCACCTAGCAAAATTCGAACGAGATCTATCGGTGACACTTGAGGAACTTACCTTGCCAGACAAATAAGCTCGGTAGTGTGCAAATTTTATTCTTATACAGATTGGTGTCCGAGTAAGTTCCACCGATTTCAATTGAAGGGGAAATAGTTCATAGAATAGCTGTAATTCAGATATGTTGAACGGCTATCGTGATTTGCTGAAGTTGGGACGAAAACGCGGTCTCTTTGAGCGTGCTAGGAAGAGATATTGAAATGTGTACCTTCCTAATTTAGAGGCGATGTTTCCTCGCAGTCTCTTCCGGAAGCAGAAGAAAATAAGCGTAGGCGGGAGGCTTTGACCCGTCCGTGTCCTCGTTCTTCAAGCGGCTAGTGTCGGCATTATCAAAGCCGGCGAGATTTTAATGGGAAGTATGAGTTAGTGTCGTACTGAAGGGGAGGAGTCAAATGGGGCAGTAGGGATATGATCCGATAGAGGGGAGGGAGGCAGGGAAGTATCGTAATGGTAAAGCATCAAACCCCCGTTCTCTTTTACTTCACTTGGCGTTACTTAACGTATTACGAAACAATTCAATTAATTACATATTTCTTCATTCAGAGCACAAACTTCGCTGTTCTCGAAATCGATATCAGACGATAGGAGATTCTATTTTTTTCTCTCAATGAACCAACTTGCCATTCAGTCAGCAAGTATATGGCAAAATTGTATGCAATATCTAATACTGCAGGTAAAAATCATGATGAGTTATTGATTTGGATAAAACGGGAAAAAACCAAGTCTCCGGTGCTGAAAAGCTTAATCAGAAATCTGGGAAATTATCAGGAATAAATATACATAAATACCCTACCAACTGTTTATTGGTTAACGAAACGTCTTGCTTGTTGTACACCTACCTTATTTTCATAAAAAATATGGAATGCATCCAGTGGAAAGTAAATAGAAATTATCTATGTACACGAGATATGAGTTTTTCACATCAGTATCATTACATTCTATTTTAGTTCTCTTATAGATAGATGAGAGAAATTTAACTTGGAAAAAAAGGCGTGACTTTATGATGAGAATTTAAGAGCGTCAGCTTTTCACAAAAATAAAAGAGCACGCATAAGTCTCACTTGATGAGTCGTATTTTATCTAGATTTATTGACGTACCTATTCCATGCTATGAACTTTCGCAGCCACCATGAAATTGCTTTGTGAGTATAGTATTTAGTTTAAATAATATAGAGGAATTTTATACCCCAGATATGCATGTACAACTTTTGCACCATTAGCTACTATTATTTTGTTAGTACTTCAAGTTGATGCTGGGTTGTTAATCCATCATGATATTTTTTATGTGGGTGTGACACGATGTTGTGGAAAAATGAGATGCAGGTAGCACATTGCATAAATGGTTCAAGTCACTAGCAGTGAAACATAGACACAAAAAAAGAAAAACTCACACGGAAAAATACAATATATATGAATTTAATATTGCATTTTTTGTTTTGAAAAAGGATATATTTTTGGTCTACAAAGTTTTACTTCTGTATTTTCTCCTAGGTATGCTCAATCTTTTTCTCTTATTGTAGGTACGTACTTACATGCATAGGCGGATCTAGGGGAGGGCACGGGGGCACGTGCCCCCCCCCAGACCCTTAAAAAATATCAACATTTTTAATACGGTCCCATTATCATTGCGTTCGTTTTGTATTACGAGGTATCCTTATGCTCCCCCCCAGAACAAAATCCTGGATACGGCCTTGCTGGTGCCCCCCCCCAGAAAGAAATCCTGGATCAGCCTCTGCTTACATGTTATTCTCATAATATGTTTTTTGCCACATGTCATCTTTAAAGTCATTTTTATAATGTTTAAAAAATCAATAATTTTTGTGACTAGCATTGTATTTAAATTTAAGGATGGTAGCTTCCACACAGGTGTTATTCAATGAGGATACTCAAAGATCTTTTACTCCTTGATGCCAAAGTTGTGAAATTTAGACATTTTAGAGTTCCAAATTTATTATGAGAGTCAAGTGGTAGAAGGTAGCTGAGGGTCGAATGTGGAGATGTGAGGGGAGTCAAATGGGGCTGCTGGCGGATGGGAAGGCTTATTGGAGGGAGGGATATAAATGAATGTCATATGCACGCAGCGATGGATTCCCCATCGTCCATCTCTCCGGGAATCCCCGCCAATCGCGTGTCATCTTGCGACGGCCGCATCGTCCGCGAGGGGAGGAGGCGTGTGATTTATCGAAAAGTGTCGCGCTACTTGGCCGAGCGGGAAGCCATCATCCCTCAATCGCGAACCTTTACTCCTCTCAGTCCACTCACGTCTTGGGGCGTGTCTTCCGATTCGATCAGTACACGCAGAAAATATTAAAAATCCAAAGTGATATTCATGCATGAATTTGACGGAGGAATTCCGGGTAGCATAAGTAATACCGACATGTTTTTATAATATTCCATCGCCTATGGTGGGTTTACGAGGAATGTTTTGCGAATCACCCCAATCTGTATTACCTCCCAAATTGGACTTTTCTCGACAAATAACAATGAGGCCAAATCTCATTACTTATAACGACAAATTATATCTTTTCCGCTTAATTATCCAGAATCTTTGCTCAAGACACTCAAAACATTATTTAGTGCTAAAGAAAATTTTTAAGTCCAATCAATGACATATTCTATCTCTTTATTTAAAAAATTTTCGTAGACTGCTGGGAGAGGAGGCTTGCATGGTTGGTAAAAACTATTTTGCAGCTTCATCTCCCCAAAAGGATTAGTTATATCCATATCTGAAAATATATAAAATATCTGAAGCATTATAAACTAGTACCATTTTGATAACATTTCAAAAATTACGTATATACCTTAAACATTGACAACACACTATTTTCTAATGCTTTACATTTTCATTTATTTCCCTACTAATGTTTCGCTTGCATCCCAGGAGTGGGCGTTATGAGGTCTAAATTAAATGTATGCATCGTTTGAAACAGAGAGGCAATACATGTTAAAGTAAATTGAGGTGTATGACACCTTGAACTTGAACTATATAATCAAATACAAAACTTTAATGTAGGAGAACCTGGACAGTTTTGACAATACCATAAGCATTGAGATATGATAACTCAGGTTTTCAGCATGCTCTACCGCAGCAATAAGTCAAACTACAACCGATTTAGTGGGAGTGTATGGTTCTCTCAAGAAATCTGGTGCGAGAAACAAAATTCAAGCCATGTTCGTTAAAGTTACAAAATAAAATCTTCTACCTGTGTGCTACCACATAAAATAGACTTTCCATGATATAATCTCCATAAACTAATTGAAAATCCTCATTGTAATAGAGGTTATTATAAGTGTAGTAGAATGCTAATTGTTAAATAAATTTTATACACAATAAATGTAACAATAAATGTAACAATAAATGTAACGCTCGGTAAAAAATAAGAATCATGATGAAAACTAAGCTCGCCACGGCACTACTTTTTGAGTTATTAGCAAATAAAAGGTGAAATCCAAATCAAATGACTGTATTTACATGAAAATGGTGCTCCGACAGGCTGAAATATCTGTAACATGTATCAAATTAAATAGTATTTGGATTGTATAATGCTATTATTTTACCCTAATTTTTCATTTCAACCGCGATGAACTTTAACTATGATGGCAAAATTCATCAAAACCTTTTCAATGATAACTATAAGAAAATGTTTTGTTTCCGATCGAGTAATCCAAAACCAACCTCCGTAACAGACACAAAGAAGGATTCAGTATAGAGATACTTAAGGAAGTGAAAGGATAGGGCTAGTTTTAGAGATCAGAGAGGTACTTATAACGGATAGAATTGCGTGAAGGATACATCAGTGCGTTGCACTCATTATCGCGGAGAGGGCAAACGCTTTGAGTCACCGCTTAGTTTTTTCGCTCGGAATAAATCGGACTGTACATCCCTTGGCGTCTAAGTAAATTGGTGGGAAAAATTTCATTTGCTCTCCGAGACCCTAGCCGTCCAATAACTTATCCGTCCAATGACTGGTTAAATTGATAATTAATGGTGAAGCGAATTGAGCGAAAATTTCCGTATTGGTTTTGTGTGGGTATGGCGAGCTGTGGCGAACTCTTCCCCTCCCACCAATTTCCTCGTCTCCCCCCTCGCCCCTCCACACCTCCCACCCTCGCCGTCATCTCCCCACGCTAAGGAGCAACGCTCTTTACAACCACCACATCAGTCGATTGTGATTCATGTACCCACCACATTTGCCATTCGGCGCTCCTTACCATTTTGCAAAACGAATTAAATTTACATAACTTTGGGCGAACACTGGGAAAAATAATTGCCTTTGGCAGCGAAACTTTTATTTATAAATTTGGACCAACTGAAGAAGGAGATATATACATTATCGAGGTATTAAGATCTAATGCTTTCCCGGCAAAATATGTGGGTAATCTTCTCTAAGGATTCCCGCGGGGTTAGAAACTTCATTTCTGTCGATGTTTCGAGCTCTGACTCGGGGCTCATCCTTAGGGCTGCCGTATTATCAGCATTCATTCAGCATCCCTGAGGATGAGCCCCCAGTCGGAGCTCGAAACGTCGGCAGAAATGTTTCTAACCCAGTGGAAATCCCGAGAGAAGTTTATCCAAGTAAGGTATTAGTATGCTATAAAAGTTAGGAGACTGGGAATAACATTAAACTTGGAAAACAAATGACAGAGGAGGTGAAAGAGTTTTGCTGCCTGGGAAGCCGATAAACCAGCGAGGAACTATGCAAAAAAGAAGGAGTCAGTAGAATTGCAAAGACGATTATGGAACTCAATAATAAGAAGAATCTAATTATAGCTGAGAATAAAAGTATAGATGTGAGAAAGCAATTCCACGGATGCTACATATGGAGCATATTTCCCTATAGAACGAGGCTTGGACGTTGACCGCAACAGAGAAGTCAAAAGTGGCAGCGTTTGACACGTGGCGATATCGAAGAATGATAAATATAAAATGGATAAGTGAGTAATGAGGAAGTGCTAATAAGAGCGGAAGTAAAGAGAATTCTTCTAAAAAATTTAAAGAGCAGACGGGAAAATTTAGTTGGCCACATTATCAGGCAAGTCGGTCTGATAAAAAGAATCGTAGAAGGGCAGGTGGAAGGGACGAAGGGCAGGGGACGGCCCCAAATGATTTACATGGGACCAGTGGTGTTGTGGTGCCAGAATGCGCCGGAACGCCGTTCCGGCACTGGTTACCAAAAGACACAATTGTCAAATAACACTTCCATCAATTTCGTTGCCTCAGAATTTCTTATATAAACATTCGTAACAAAAAATCAATAAAACTTAATAATAAGTTGTAGCAAAAATCCCACTGAGTAATATTTCACTTCTAAAAAAGTTAAGGAAAGTGCGTTCCGGCACTGCTAATTTTGCCATGACGTCACTGCATGGGACAGGTTTAAATATAAAAGAGAAGAAATACGTTGCTATGAAAAGGTTGCGCGGATAGGAGAGCGGAATGAAGAGCTGCGTGCAACCAACTTTACTATTGTTGACCTATGGTAATGGTGATGATGGGAAATTAGAAGTCTTTTCAAGGAGCCAGGTATCGTGGCGGAAGCATAAGGCTAAGATGTACCGGCAACATCATCATGCGGGAAGAGTTACGCCCCCTTACCATGTATGGGGGGAAACTCGAATGTAAGACCACAGCGTCACTAGCATAAACTGTGCTTGAAAGACCAGGCGAAGATAGATATGACTAATTGTGAAAGAGGAATAACTGAAGAACACGCGAAAGGCAAGTGAAAATGGAGGCCCTACCCGCAGCTGCGTTGGTGAGGCCAAATACCACCTTGGGTTCTGAAGGCGAAGAGCAAGGGACTGCATAGAGCTGGAGATTCCGTCTCATAGAAGGCTGATTTCTATTCCCGCTTTAAATCGGTCTATAAAATTAGCCACGACACGGTGATCACTGCAATGAGATCCAATTTTTACCAATATATTGCAGTATGATGTTTGTAATTGCGAGGAATAGCATTGAGCTCTTGATTTGATAGATCACATCATCATGCACATGCATATTTCGGTTAACACCCGCGATGAAACCATATTTTCCCGTGAAAATCGGATCACTTTGTCCGATAGCGACGCAAGTGGCGACTTTTGTAGACCAATTTAAATACGCGATGGGTGACAATACATCTGGAGGACGACTTGAGAATCCTCTTTTATAATATTCTTAGCCAAGAGAGCTAGAAGGAAGTATTTAGCGTGACTTTTAAGTTGAGAATTTGAGAAGAGCATGAACCAGTTCACTACAATGTGAGGGAATGCATTACTCTCTCTCTCTATCTCGACCGCGGTCAACATACTAAATACGGCCTTTCAAACGGAGCCGATGCGTCCTCATAAAACAGCGTATCTCGATATTCGTCATCATACGTAGGTAAAAAGCACAATTTTCTCTTAAATATCCAATAATAAGGAAGAGTATCATTTATCGATCGGCCTAATACTTTCTCATGCCCGAAAAAAATAATTCGTGTAATAATTCAGGCATTTTGCTGGTTTCTCATTAATAAAGTTATGTCTTGTTAATTTTTGTGGTCTAGGCTTTACACTCACAAGATGCCTGTAGTTATTTGAGATTAACCATTGGATTCTCCTGATTGCCTATAATTTCTCCATTTCTTGTGTAGGTCAGGTTTGTACTAAACATTTCAAAATAAAAGTATAGTTTGGGTAATCCAGCCTTAACTTTATACTCGAAACAACGATCTAGTTTTAATTTGAAAGGAAGTTTAGGCGTCTAAGATAAAAATTAGCCATATGTGGTTAAAAAATAAACATCAGTAACTCTGGCAGAGAAATCATAAAACCTTTGAGACCGTAATAAAATTTACATTCCCAGCGTATGAGCGCTGAAGGATTTTGTTGGATAAAACGAAGACTTGAAAAACATTTGAAGATGCAATAGCTATACAGGTGGTAGTTGGTGATGGTAGTTGCGAAGCTACCTTATTAAGATTGCCTATAGTCAATCGGTTATGGATAGCCAATTTCCGAATATCATAGATCATTGGCAATACTCGTCTATCGACGATGGAGAACTCTCTATGGTAATAAAACCACCAGCCATTTATTAGCATTGCAATTTACGGTGCTTTAAAATCAATGTTTGACTTTACTGGTTAATTTTAGTCGCCTATAAGAGCAGCAAAAGGCGTTTACTGGTCATACTTACCAATCGTATCACAGTGTGGACTGCAACAAACTAGTGCCCTCTATTACCTTCTCCGTTTTTGACCTTTAAAGGTTAAAAACGGTGCGGTAAAAAACGAGAATAATATTTATCACTTTTTATTGCCAATAGAGGCTTAGGAGCAGTGGTTTATTCTCCATATCTAAAGCCTATATCCAAGTATCGCAATGACGACCGATTGCTTAAAAATAACGCGAAGTTTTTAGAAAAAAAGCATATCAACAGCTTTTCGTCACCCACTGGCGTAGCCAGGAATTTCGTTCGGAGGGGGGGGGGTTTCCAAAACCAAGGGGGAAAATTTTTGCAAAACCGGGCACTAAGTAATGGGTTTCAAACTGATTTTCACACTTTTCATAATAGAAAAAACTTAATTTGTTAAAGAAACATTTGGTAAATTACTAATTTTTCAATTTTTTTTATGAAGGACAATAATTGTGTTTTTATATTTCTGGGGGGTCCGGACCCCCCCTGGCTAAGCCACTGTCGTCACAAGATTAGATAGTAAAAATTCTCAGGTGTGGAATGTCATGCTATAATCTATTCATAGCTTTATGGCTGCATGTTATACCAAAACATAGATTGGTATGATATGAATAAACAACGAAGCCTAGCACGGAAATTGATAAGGATCATTGTATATGTTTCTATATAATGAAAAATTAATTAAAAATTCTTTCAGAATAACTTTAGGGAATTTGCATCTTTAGCGGATGATTTAAAACAATTTTTGAATCTATTACGAATAAAATAGACTCGAGATTGAGAATGAAAAAAAGACCTGCTTTTAGGTCACCCGGAAAACAAGGCACCTTGTTTATATCCCCAAACTTATATCCTCGAACACGTTAGAAAACAATCATCTCCATAGTCCTGACATATTTATTCCTAATAATGCATAAATCCAACCGGCCCGATGTTAGCTCCTAAACTTCCAAGTGACTCGCGTCTCTTAAATAACACAAAAATAATGAAATCTAAGACGTTGTGTCGGAGAGAATGGAGGGGAGAAGAACGATAAAGAAGTCACAAAGCAATTTGTCTCTCTCGAGCAGAGTCGAATACTTGGAGCGAGGAAGGACAAAGGAGTAACGCCGGTTGCCCCTGATAAAATATGTTTACGAGGAAGGGGGAGGAACGGATTGGGAAGGATTGCTAGATAAGATATGGGACCCCCAGGAGAGGAATCCAAAAAATCGGGACGTGGAGAATTCGAGGGGGGTGGTCGAGGTGGAGGTTTCTCTCCCCCGGCCGCCGGTGGCCCAGCTCACGGACAAGAAAACACTGTTGACCCAGGCTTCGGGCCGCCAGGCTGGCAAACGGGTTCTTCTCCTCCCACCCGCTCTTGCCTAATTTATTCCCGTGAAATTGATTAGGGGAAGAAGTCTGGGGCGTTGTTCTCGGGCGGTAATAGTGGTCGAGTGAAAGAATGCGCATGATTCGACTCATGAGCGCACGTGGGTGAATAAGCATAACTGAGTGCGCACGAAGTACAATGCGGTTTGAAGTTTGTTTGACCTCCTCGGGTGTACCACTGTGTAAGCGATTTCATAGATGCCGTCATTTTTTATCTAATGTCAACTTTTCGTCCTCATGGCTAAATGGAAATAAAATAAAGAAAGATGAAAACACGCTTATTCCAAAAACAATACGCAATGCACTAAAAAGTAAATATTAAGCTTTTTATCTCTCGAGAATGAATCAAGTGTACTGCTTAGGTTTATTAGAATATAGGTGAGAAGGACCTGGTAGTTGAGTAAGCATTGGATGAGATATATTTACTCATACCTAACCTTATTTTTAAGGAAAAGCTTATTTCTTACTTTTTAGAGCATTTTGTACTGTTTTCGGAATATCGTGTTTGTAAGGCATTTATTATTTTATTTTTTAACGGTGAATCATGTAATCGATTAAACCAGAGCCATTGAAGACATTTCTGCCTTTTATGCTATAAGTAACACCATATATTGAGAAAAATTAAAAATATTATTCCATATGGAAATTTATTTAATTAATTAGATTAAAATGGAACGAAATTTCAAAGGTCTGATTTTGAATATTGTATTAACATCAAAAGCAAGCAAGAGTGCAAAAATTCAAGCCGATCAAAAATGAGAAGCTGGTAAAAAATTAATTCCTTGATTCCATCGATGAAACAGACAGACTGAGCCAGTTAAGAAAAAAAGATTTTAATGATAATAGAATGATTAAAAAATAACTTTTACATATTGTCCAGTCTTTATTTCAAAATTTTTTAATTAATTTAGTAGGTCTTCATTTTCTTCTGTCTTAACACTTGAAGTACGTCTTTAGTCCTGCTAACGTTGACTTCAAAATTTCCCGTATTTCTGCGCCACCCTGTGTTAGCATTTCGGACCTTCCCGAACGTGTGGAAGTGGATGCGCATGCATTATGCATACTAGTGGCATCTCCTTCGCGAATCAGCTGATAAATGGCGCCCTGAAACGTCATTGGGATACGGAGAGGGTATTACATATGGAAACTTAGCAGGGGGCTCTCAGTCATGCTTATTCGCCTCCTCTTTTTGGAGTTGTGCTCCTCTCAAACTGGAGAGAGCCAGGAGCTTTCCAAACTTCCTCTTTTTTATTTTTCAAGCGGGCCCCCGAGTCATTTTTTTTCGGATCGAATCGTTTAGAAAAAAATGAGCGGCGATTAATAAAACTGCCGCAAAAGGCGGGATGCTTCGTTAATTGCAGGGCGCGCAGTCGGTTGACAGGACAGGGAATTGGAGGGGAGTATTGGAGTGAACATACACCCCTACCTCTCCTATCAGGCTATCCACATACCCGCATCGGAAAGGACCACCGCATCCCGTTGAAACCAACGGGCTTCTTCTTCCCCAATTAGCGAATTTCGATTATTTTTTAATTTTAACATTTTTTTGCCCTTTCAAGATTTAATGCCGCTGAAGTACCCCCGGGAAAATCAGCAGCCCCTGGCCTTCGGGGCTGGCAACATCGCCGAAACAA
Source organism: Ischnura elegans (assembly GCF_921293095.1). Classification (NCBI taxonomy): domain Eukaryota; kingdom Metazoa; phylum Arthropoda; class Insecta; order Odonata; family Coenagrionidae; genus Ischnura; species Ischnura elegans. Next base: position 91,384,870 of record NC_060252.1, read on the forward strand.
ATATGTGGATGACGTGGCCATCGCGTATTTTTTTCTCTATCCCGGGTCAACCGGGTGTAATTTATTCGGGCTACTTGAGGTTAGTGGACGTACCGGTCACGCACGGCGAGCCCAAACTTTTGCTCTTCGGCACTCAAGCGATAGAGTGTCGTTCAAAAAGCTGGTGAAACGATGATTTTATGACCTATTGGGAGAACTTGGAATACGTTGTACTTTTTAATGGTTGATTAGTCTACGGCTCCAATTGATTACCTTATATAAGTAAAAAAAGCAACAAATTTTTGCTCATGGAATCATATTCACTCGTAATAAAATCCGAAGATTCAAGCATGATGGAGTTGGATTTTTCCATTTTGAAATAAAGATAAAATTGCAAATTGTTGTTTCAGTAACTTTTTTCATGTATTCTATAACTCAACGTATGAAGACGAAGGTTGGTTTGGGTAGATAAGGTAGAATTCACCGGAGATAAAGCTGAGGACAGGTAATTTCATACATTTAGGTTGCGGAGGATCATCGAGTTCAAATTGAAGTATTTACAACCCAATTATTTTTCATTTTTATTAGGTCGTCATTTGTGGTTCTTAAAATGTCTATTGATTCACCTGCTCCGTCATCGTTTTTTACTCATTTACCAACTTCGCAGTAATATTGGTGCTTGAAGCTGAGATTTAATCTTATGGCTTTAATAATAAAGAAGTAGAGAATCCGAGAATCCGATTTCTGGCGTATTTTTATCGTGGATGAAGGTGTAAGTGTGTAAAATGCATATTTATGCCTAAAATTTGGAAGGGTCCTTTCGTTTGATATTCCTACTTTTCAGGCGCGTACTGAAAATTAATCTAAAAACACAATCACACCCTCAATCTAATTTCCATTTACAACGGTTTAAGTCACATTTTTAAAACAAATATACTGTTATACTTTTTGTCCAGTAGACGACTCTTATGCTATAAACCAAGGTAAAATAAATGCTAAATATTTTTTTTTTGCTGAAAATTTTATTTTACTATCCACCAGTGTAAGCATTTTTTAAAAATAACTGACTATACCTACCGAAAGATATTTTGTACGCATAACGTGGTCCTGTGGGATAAAGTATCCAATTGCTGCTGGTAGATGGCATTGCTATTCTAGTGCCCGACGTTACAATTAAGCACAGCCAATCTTTACCTTCCGGTAGGACTTAAAATAGAAAGAAATCCTATTCCTCTCCTGTTTCATTTTTATTCATACGCATATAGAACATTGTGTACAGGTATACACTATAGCTACCCTGCACGTGCGTCTCAGGATAGGATTGGAATGGAATAGGAATGTAATTAATAGAGACTGAGAACGAAACCTATAAGTACCGATTTCTGATTTACAGTAAAACTCGCTGATAAAACTCGCCACCAGTCATGTAACGAAATCACTTAATAACAAGGTGAGTTCCCCGGTTCCTCCGACTTCCCTGTGATAGCCAATGTTCATTTCCCTGCATGCCACGAGTACGGGTGATACGAAATCTTCGCTATTACGAACTATTCTTTAGTCCCTTGGGAATTTTTTTACGGACCTGTTGCTTAACTAAAGATGATTTAGGGAACATAAGCTGGTAATCTCGTGGTGTATATGGCAAAATCATTTATTATGGACGTAACGAAATCCCGTTTATAACAAAATAGAACGATGGTTCCCTGAAATTCGTTGCATGCGAGTTTTACTGTATTTTAGTCCTGTATTGGTAAAAAATAGTAATCATTTGTACCTCTGTTTTATTCCACCTATTCTATATTGTACCTCTATGTTCATTTTGCTGTATTTTAGTCCTGTATTGGTAAAAATAGTAATCATTTGTACCTCCCGGTGTATATTCAGACCATCCCCGGTTCCATGGCAAAAAATTGGGAGGAGCAGTTCTCCTAGCGAGAAACGTTCTCCATGGTAACCCCTTCCGGAAAATTGGTCTCGAGTTCTTGGTACACCTCCAAACCATCCCTTCCACCGCAAAGCGAGGGGTGGGGATGAGGGGATTCGGAGAGATTGCTGGAACCCCGGAGGCTCCGTGTCCAGTTATATTTTGGAGGCGGGGGCCTTGTGATCGTGAGGCAGCCGGGGGCGGGACGAGACTGGGTGGGCCCTCCGCGCCGTTGGGGGCCTCAATTCTCACTCGGTGGGGCGGATGGCCCCTGGGGGCAGTGCATGCTCTCTCTCTCTCTCGAATCCTTTAAAGGGGCCGTGCATCACTCGGACATGATTTAAATTTCGGAGGCGTTCGTGACGACCCGCACTGTTGGTCCCAGAACGCGGCGCAATAGAGCCACCTACAATCAATTCCATAACCCTAACCTATGGCGATTCGGAGCAATAATTTGTAAACTTACTCCTATCTACGAGAAAGGAGCTTCTGTTTTTTCCCAACATAGGTAATAAAGCCATCTCAATTACTTACACCAATTTGTGGATATCCAGGAGTTTTTACATGGTTTTGGAAGTTTCGTTTAGAGGTCTTAAGAGTGTGTGGGAGACGGCACAGGAATCGAAAAAGCAGCTCGCGAACATTAGGTTTCTTTAGATAGATAGATACGTTTATTAATGAAGTGGTTTACAGGCAATGACATTATAACATAAAAACAGCAGCATAGACCACATGTCTTTGGTGTGCCTAATTAAAGAGATTGTTAAGTTAAAGAAACTAATGAAACGTCAGGCTTCATGCTAAAAATAATATAGATTATCAATCATATCATTATCAATCATGGTAAACAATGATACAATTCAAACATATATAACAAAAAAACAAATATACAAATACACGAATACCCCTGTGTTGAACTATCAACATAATCCCTTTAGATTTCCTACTCGAAATAGTGTTTTACTGACTTTTGATCAAGTAACTATTTTCTTAATGAGGTACAAAATAAACTTTCGTTTGCTGTATACGATAATCCTAATGGAAAAAAATTTAAAATAATTATTTTTCGTATATAAATGTGAGCCGATGATTGTATTTTCCACACTGGTGACCCTGACGTGCTCTTCTTTTAAGTACATTATTAATACCTAGGTGAAAATATTTGCGTGGGCGGTGTCACTCTGCGAATCACAGACAAGGACCAATGGGGAAGATGACCGGATCGATGATTTCGACTTCTGGCACTGATTAAGGGTGCTGAAGATCTAATGTCGAATAGTGTGTGAAACTAGATGTGCTGAATAGGCACTGCCATAAGACAGTGAGCAATGAAAGACATTATGAAGGGAAATTTTGACGGGAAATTTGAAAAAATTCCCCGTGGTAAATATAGAGATACGAACTAGAAAGAGATTAAAAACCACGCAAGGATGAAGGTCAGGGAACTGATGGAGCCCTCTCGGGGGAGGAAGGAATAGAGAATTGCAGCATATCAATCTGAGGGTCATAAAGCAATTTAGGAAGGTAATCGCAAAGAAAAACATTGATTCGAATCGCTCAACGATAATTTCTAAAGATGTGAAAGTTGTTAAGAATATAAGTTTAGGGGAGGGGGAGCTTCGCAGAATCGACTTCCGTTGGTTGGCGAAGTTTGTGGCGTCATTCCATTCGTAGCTTAAGACCTCCTCAAGCCGTAGCCTAAAGACGACCGAGACGGTCTTTAGCCGAAGTAGCGGTGGAAAAAAGAACAAAAAAAGAAAGAAACAAACAAACAAAGAAACAAACAAGCAAAAAAATAGGCCACTATTTTTTAAGTTTGACGAAGGATTTAATTTTCTCTATCTGGAAAAACTATCAAACGTAAATATTGGAAAATAATCTCCTGGGGTACCCGATTCTTAAATAACAAAAATATTTGGCTATAATAATAGCCAAGGCGTCACGGTCTCGTCGTTGGTCTAGAGATCCTTTTATCAGGCTACCAACTGGAAACATTTCCCATTATGGTTTCCCGTCTCTACGTTGCATAAATTTACACACTCTCTCGAATCATATTCAGTCGTATTTCAACACTACTTTAACGATCCAACACCAAAGCCAACATTGTAGAATTTTTTCAATCGATGGTCGATTGCTAAAGAAGCTATAATATTATGCGAAGGGGTGAGAATGAGTAATTTTTTTATATTATGGTTGTAGTTTTGTAATTCATGAGAAATATTAAAAAATCCCGTCAGAGCGTATCAACTTCATAGGGGAAATTCGCTTTAGGAAGTAAAACTGGGACTTGTTGCATTGCCGAGTTACTTTGAAAATTGGAATTTGTGCGATACATTGATTGAATTGAGGAATACAAATATGCAGCATATATGTATTGTGGAATTAAAAATATTTTTTTGTAAAATAGAAACATTTTCAAATATATCAGACTTCAAGGTACCTTTAAGGTTCGTGTTTCGAAAGGAAACATCTCTCGTACATTTGTGAATGATACTGAAAACATACCACAAGGCTTGACGCGGCGGTGATAGCACACAGAAAATAAACAATTCATGAGATGAGACTGAGACACCTAGCGACGGCAAATGGAATCACCGTGCTCGTATCCTGCGCCTTTGTTTTATGTAGGGGGCGGGGAAAAGGGCGTACTTGTTACAGTGAGTGTGTTTGAATCTGGATACGAGATTGGAGGCGGTTCGAGTGGTAGGATGAGTCAGCGCCCTAGGCGCGCATCCCTCGCCTCACTTGTTTCTCCCGCTTTTCATTATTACTCGTCGCGCGAGATAGATGGCGGGCCGAACAGTCTGGGTGGGCGTCGTCCCATTTCGAAGCGGACTTCTCCGTCAAAGCGAGAGCGGCGAAGGAAAAGAAAGATGATAAAAAACAGAAGAGGGCGTGTAAGCGCGGTGTATTCCGGGTGCGCGACACGTTGAAAAGCAAACACGCTACAGAGGTGAGCACTAACAAAACATGCAGCGACCGAGAGCCAAGGTGCACAAATATCGGCGTGATGCGCTTTCAACGGTCGCTGTCCCTAGCAATTTTCAAGTACTTTTGCCTTCTTTTGAAATCAGCGCCCGCAACCTTCCAATCCTGGCGGTCAGGACAGTGGAATACAGCCAAGTAATAAATCAGTAGTATGACCTGCTATGACTTGCAATATTTTTTCAGAAATCGTAAGTAAGTGATTATGAAGTTCATAGGTCAGCTGTAACTCAGGAAACGAAACATCTATACCTGCTTGAACAATCACGTGTCTTTCATTCACGAATGCATGTAAATCGGAACGAGGAAAGCAAAATTTCTTTTGGACCACCATCTTCTGTTAGGCCTCAAGTTAATCGCTAATTCATTCATATAAAACATTCCAAAATTATCTATAAAATGATCATACTTTATCATTCATATAAAACATACTTTAATTAAAATGCGTGAGGGTTTGAAATACTCTTGAGTATCTCACCCAATTCAAATCTCTATTTATTTAAATCGAATTCCTGAGTGACCTCCTCGGAAACGAAACGATAAATTAATTAAATTATCTGTAAAATAATTTATTTTTTAATGATGGCCATACCTTTATCGACTTCTGGGAAATAAAGCCACTTCAGTGCATTGGTTAAAAACTACGTAAAATTGGAAATTAATTATTATAATTACTTTTATTTACGTAGTACTTACATGCTACGTATTTAGTAACCCACGAATGTTGACAATGTGGATTTCCCTTAGCATGAAAATTTCGGAAAATTATTTTTTTATATGAACATCACGATTTAGTATATGAAATATAGAGGGATATATCCTACTTTTTCCTTTAAAAATCACCGATGAAGAACAAGACAAGAACATTAAACCGGCCAGTGACTTTTGAAAGTCTTGGAATGACACGAATAACTTGGATGCTACCAAATATTTTGAAGGTCTTATTGACCTGCCGGTATTTCTTTCTCATCAGACATCACAGAGTAGTCCCTTAGCGCGATTAGGGGTGAAATGAATGCAGCGAAATGAATCTCCAATGGTGACATGCGCATCTGCTCTTCATGCATGCTTCCGACCCTTGCCGTCCGGGGTCGCCACAAATCCCTCAGGCCAGCGAGTTCAACGCTCGCCGCCCGACCACCGCGATGACAATTCCCTTTGTCCTCCGATGGCATATCCTGGGAAATACCTCCAGACAAACTCGGAAATGAGTTTTACGCAAAAAAATGCAAACAGAAAGGACTCGAGTGTGCTCCACAGCAAAAGCCCCATCCTGAATGGACTGCAAACACATGAAAGGAACTTAGCGGGTCGCTAGCATTCGAGGTGTTGATTAATGCAACGTTTGATATGGCTAGATCTCGGATGACATGTTCCACGAGTTGCATGAAGTCACTTCAAAAGTTTTCGCTGGTTATCTTTCACACCTTGCTTGTTACGTACACAGAATTTCGCCCGAAGCGAACATTTTAAGTACGTTTATGGGCTTCTGCATGATATAAGTGAATTTAACTTTTAATATGCTCTGCGTCGTGAGTAATCTTCGCCAAGAAATAATAATGCTTTGCTTGAGAAAATTTTCAAAAATTGCACCTCAAAATAATGCTAACGGCAGTTATATTGTTTAGATAAATTCAATGGATTCATAAAAAACAGCATTATTTCTCGACCAATACTCCAGAAACTACACAATATAGTTAAATAAGGGGCTCAGTTATATTGTAAAATAAAAGTTTTACTGTACTCTTCCGTTTTCATTGTTCATAGCCCGCATTTCTCATTTCAGTTCAATATTATTGCTTGATGCTGATTTAATTATCGGAGGTATATTTTATAATGTTTAGTGCCTAAAACCTATGCGTGCGCGTATAAGATATCGCAGAGAGATGGTAATAATAATGTAACATTGATAAATAATCGTTTTGTCGGTTTTTTACATTAATTATAGTTTTTATAACTTTTTAATGCTATTCCTGATAATTTCTGCATCTGGTTAAAAACCCAACGAATATTGAAGACAAAATTTAGTGAAAATTCTCTAAAAATATTGATATTGTTTAACTAGAGGCATATGAAATGATTTTTTAATCCCGCTTGAAATTGTAGGTCAGTCACTTCAAAAAAGGACTTTTTTTCCTCATTCTCATTGATGAAAATATTTTTTAACTGCCTTGTCATGGATTTTATCATAATAAACCAGCGCTTTGTTTTTTGTATGCGTATTCTAATTTACCTTCATGCCTTTAATTTTTGAGTTTGTGCTAGGTATGATTACTATACAGGGTTTTGCAATTAAGAATAAAAAGGAATATAATATTTCCGATTTAATTAGTCTGATATGAAAGATTTATCGGATCAGCTCGTAGGCGTAGTCAAAATTAACGCGTTACGTTGTCAGAGATATGCGAAAAGTATTTTTCTCTGAAACCTTTATAGTCAGGAAAACTAAGTCTCTTGTATTTATGAAAAACTATTTTTCTGAAGAATGGAAAGGCGAAGTCAAGAATTCCATTTTCATTTGCACTTGCGAATCATGCATTCGTGGAATCCGGAATTCTGCTCTTGCCTCGGGGACGAATACCTCCGGATACAAATATTCATGAGGAGCGTCCCATAACGAACAGAACCCGGAAATAGCTCAGCGAGAAGAAATATTTCACAGAAATTGATTAAAATGTTATGTTTTTCGGAAGAATTAAAAATGTCTTCCAAACTCGGCCATGCAGTTGTTGAAAGCATTAATCCTCGTATATAGAAGCACCAAATCTCATTTTGGTCTCACATCAATCCCTCGCAGCATTATGTTGGATATTAAAATGTAAGAAAAGAAGCAGATTTTAATAATATCGATATTTTGGAATGCTATATTGCTAAATGAGTGCTGTATTTGTATAGAATGTTAACTTTCTGTCATACAAGGAAGTGCATACATGCAGGGGCGCAGCTAAGAATTAAGGCTGTGTGGGGGGTTTAGGTGCAATTAATACCGGGGTGTGTGGGGGTATGGAATACCCACCAGGATAAGCGGTAGGTGCGAGATTAATAAATTGCGGAATTTTAAGATAAATGGTTCAAAATGGTGAGTTTTACAGCTTTCTGAGGGATATTTTATTAATCCTTACACTATTCTATTAGCACTATCAATCCAATTAAGTAAAATGGATTAAACTTAAAATTTCTCTGAGCTCTGGGGGTGGATTTATCCCCCAAACCCCCCCTCCCCCTCGCTGCGCCAGTGCATACAGTATGGAATGTTATTTTAAGTGCGATAACAAGTATGGCTTTCTCTAATCGGTGTGCGGAAGAATTTATTGTTTTAATATTTTTGCCCTCATGAAGAAATGAATTGACCTACAGGTGATTCTTGTAGATAGTAAAATTATAAGTAACATGTTCCATGTATTTAATCAGTCGGAGTTCCTTGATTTTATTTAAATCCAGAGTCATCCCAATTTTCAAAGTTTTCATTCCTCAGAAAAATATCTTAACGTTCATCATTACTTTCTTGAATGCATTAAATAAATTTAATTTCTATAAAAATGACTGGGAAAAACATGATTGTTTTGGCCTATATCTTGGTGATATGAGGAAATAAACACATGCACGATGTTTCATACGAATCTGTGAATTAACAAGAAACGTTATAGCCAACTTAAGAGGACGAATCACTGCCGTTGTAGAGGTCGTTTTTGTTGACGATTTTCTCCTTTAAAACTTATATTATCATCCAAAAAATTTCAGGGGGTGTAAAGTAGACTTATATAAAAATTGGAATGCATTTCTGAGGCATAATAATTTGACACTTTTTATTATATTACGGTGTAAACAGTTTTCCGTTGCAACGTGAAGATTTCCTCTAAAATATGTTCGAAATACGTGAAAAACAGAATATTTTAATTGTTTAATAAAAGTAATCTACATCTACAAATTACCCTGCGAGCCACCTCTAGGGTGTTTGGCAGGGGGTGATCAATCACCAGCATGCAGCATGCATTTGGACTCCCACATGCACACCACACCGTCCAAGAAACGTCCCGTATAATAACAAAATATACTACTATATGCTGTTAGTAATAGAATATAGAATAGAAATTCAGAAACATGCAGTAAGTTTTACATAGGTTAGTAGGCTACACTACAAGTCATGCAATCTATTTACGCGTTCTATTGCTGCCGTTATAATCTCTTATTGATCGTGGAAAAAATGACATTCGGAATCTGTCTGTTCTGCAATCTATCTCTCTTATTTTATTTATATGATCTGATCTTCCGTAGTACGTTGGCGTCCGCAAGATATGGTTAACTTCGTCAGAAAAGACACTGCTCTTGAATTTATCTAAAAGGTTTAGTCTATTTTTTAATCTACGGTCCGACAGAGATTCCCATCCGAGTTTATGTAAGAGGTCAGTTACACTAACAAGACTATCGTAACGACCTTTCACATACCTGGCAGCTCTTCTTTGCACGCGTTCTAACTCTGTTATTAAGCCTTTTTCATGAGGGTCCCAAACACTGGCAGCGTATTCCAAATGTGGTCTAACGAGGGAAAAGTAGCTAATTTCTCTCACTTTGTCGTCGCACTTTCCTAATATTCTTTTAACAAAACCCATTTTACGATTAGCTTGACCGGTTATTTCTCGAATATGTTTATTCCACGATAGATCATTATTGAGTCTAACCCCTAGATATTTCACAGATTCAACTGCCTTTAACTGCGTGCCCCGAATGACATAGTTACGCTGTAGGGAGTTATTCTTCTTCCAGAAATTCATTACGACGCATTTTTCCAAATTTAATTCTAACTGCCAAGCATCGCACCAAGCTTGGATAGCAGCAAGGTCATTCGTTAGTTCATCTATATCTTTGCTGGAACGAATTTCTCTGTAAACTACAGCGTCGTCTGCAAATAATCGTAACTTACTCTGCACTACTTCGCCAATGTCGTTTATATAAAGAAGGAATAGGAGTGGGCCAATGACACTACCCTGAGGAACGCCAGAAGTGACTCTAACCTCATTGGAGACTGCACCGTCTAATACTACTCTTTGGACGCGGTCGCTCAAAAATTCTCTAATCCAGGAAATGACATCTTCGTCTAGACCATAAGATTTCAGTTTTATTATTAACTTTCCGTGGGGTACTTTATCAAATGCCTTTTTGAAATCAAGAAAAATCGCGTCTACTGGAATGTTGTCTTCCCCGGAGACTAAAATATCGTGTGCGAAAAGCGCTAACTGAGTTTCGCACGATCTGCTTTTCCTGAATCCATGTTGATTTCCCATTAATAAGTTTTGCGCGTCTAGGTGTTTCATTACCGAGCTGACTACGATGTGTTCCAGGACTTTGCAAGAGATGGACGTTAAAGATATCGGCCTGTAATTAGATGGCTGTTCCTTGTCTCCACTTTTAAATATAGGCGTTACATTAGCGATTTTCCAGTCATTAGGTACTTCGTGTTGCTTGATGGATTTACTGAATATTAACTGCAAGTAGGGGGCAAGTTCTGAGGCTAGTTCTTTATATACGCGAGAAGGGATTTCGTCTGGACCAGGTGATTTATTTGGACTAAGCGATTTCAATATATTTTCTATTCCGAGCGTACTAATGTCAATAGCTGGCATCTTACGTAGACAGGGATTGTCATCGGTCTCGGGTGAGTTTTCGGAAGGCTCCGTGAACACGCTCTTAAAGTAGGAATTTAATAAATTGGCTTTATCGTAACTGCTTGTCAACACATCTCCATTGTCGTTTCTCAGCGAACATACGGTAGATCGTTTACCTTGAACTTCCCTAACATATGACCAAAATGCTTTTGGGTTATCCTGTAACTGCTCTACTAGTGTTTTTCTTTTAAAATTCGTGAACGCATTCCTGAACGCTTCCTTCGTGGCGGCTTTAGTCATCCTATATTTTTTTATTATTAGCTCGCGTTCATTAGCGGATAAATCCGTGCTGACTTTTTTCATTTTAGCATGACACGCTCTCTGTCGCCTCAATGATTTTCTCACTTCCGCGTCGTACCATCTCGGTTCGCTGCCTTCTTTTACTATTTTACTAGGGATGTAGCTATTTATTCCCGAAGTTACGAGCGAAAGAAAAGCTTTCCAAGTATTCTCTACCTTTAACTTTAATACTGATTCTTGAAACTCGGGGAAAGCATTTTTCATATGACTCTTAAACCCATCAAAATTAGCTCTTTTAAAAATGAAAACTTTACGCTCTTTTTTAAAGTTTACAGCGGTATTTAGAGAAAACTTTGCAGTTACTACCTTATGGTCACTTATTCCTTCGACAGTGCCAACGTTTATTACCTGATGTGGTATAGTTGTCGCTAATAAATCAAGAATATTTTCTCCTCTGTTTGGTGCGGATGCTATTTGAAACAATGAATTAGATGTGAAAGTGTGTAATAAAGCCTCGCAGATCACTTTATCCCTCCCACCAGGAATGAAGCTATAAGTCTCCCAATCTATAGAGGGTACGTTGAAATCTCCACCCACAATCAAGTTTCTTTCAGGATACTTGGATGCTACGCTGTTTATTTGATTTTGAAAATCCAACATTGACGTTATATCTGAGTTAGGTGGTCTGTAATACGAACATAATAAAATAGTTTTGAATTTTGGACACTTAATTAAACACCACACAGATTCAACGCTGGTCTCAGTTACGGTTATCGCTTGGCTGACGATTGAATTCTTTACAGCTATAAAAACTCCGCCCCCAACTCGATTAATTCTATCTTTCCGATAAACAGTGAACGATTTTGGGAAGATCTCATTGTCTGAATCATCATCTGTTAGCCAACTTTCTGTTCCAAAAATGACGTTACACTTCGTACTATGAATTAAATGGTGGAATTCGGGAATCTTATTTCTTAAACTACGGCAATTAACCACAGCCACGATTAAAACTTCGGAAGTAGTAATATTGCGATTCGGGAATAATTCTGATTTGCTTTTGTCGAATAGACTATTCACAGGCTCTATACCGCTGATAAATGGAAATGCATGTCTTATTGACACACTATCAAAATGACTTGAGCCTTGACTGCCTTTGAACGTGTTGCTCGACTGACGCTTCTCGTGCTTAAATGTAATACCTGAAACGCTGATTTTTCTCTCTACTTTTCTATTCTCATTTCTGGAAGAATCTTTGTCTGTGAAAAGTTTTGAACTTACCCCTTTATTTTTCAACCCACTAATATATCTACACTCTGCCCTACTCTCTACTCTAAAAAAGACCTACAGTGCTCAAATATGCTACTCGCTACACGACTAGCCGACTCGGCCGTGTAATGGACTCCCGAACGGTTCAGAGGGATCCGACACGATCGGATTGCCGGCCTAAGGTCCACGAAGGAGGCTCCGATGTCCGTGCAGAAACGACGCAGCCTCTGGTTTATGCCTTCCACTCGGCTCCAAACCAGAGAACCACGATCGATCCTCGGGACAAGACTACAAATCGAAAGCTCAATGCCGACTCCAATGGTCCCACCCACCCGCTTCACTTCGGAATTCAGATCCCGGAGGGAATCTAGAATTTCCTCAGATCCACGGAAGGTGGCATCATTGACGCCGACATGAGCCACGACCCGCAGTCTGGAGCACTTCGTGCCCCGTACCGCCGCACCAACCGCCTGCGTCACCTGAGGAACACCGCCACCAGGGATGCACCATGACGTTACACGGTCGCTTACACCCTCGCGGTCTGCCCTCTCCCGTAACGGGACCATCACACGACGGACATTGCTACTCCCTAACACTATGATCCCCCCCTTCCCACTCTGACGCCCCTTCCTAGGTGCCGGTTTCGGGGTAGGAGTAGGCACGTCAGGCACCTCGGAGTTTCCATCCGACAGCAACTGGTACCTGTTCGAGACGGGGACGGGATTTGCCTCAGCATCCCCCAAACCCCGTCTTAGAGTGACACTACCACCGTCCCTCCGAGACACGACCCTCCAAAACTCAGATTTACGGGGTGACGTGACCCCGTCATCGAGAGATGGACCTCGAGGAAGGCTCTCGATCGACCAGCCGCTATTTGCAATCGGGCGAACCCGTGCAGCCCCTGTGGCACGGCGACCTTTCGAAGAACCACCCCTCGGACCATTCCCCTCAGCGGTATCAGCCACCCTTTCAAACTGGGCCCGAAGTTCCCGCACCATCGTCTCCAACGCGGTAATGCGGTCTCCGAGAGCCTCGCATTCACCGGCGTTTTCAACTCCGGCAACGGGTGACCTATTCGAAGGCATCCTATCACTATCGCAACTTTGGATTTCAGAAAAGCTTACCTGACGGGAGATACGCTTAATAGATATTTGAGAGAGTAAAACAAACCGATAAACTTACTAGCTTGTCTCTTTTTAATAGATATTTACGCTTAATAGATATTTGAGAGAGAGTAAAACAAACCGATAAACTTACTAACTTGTCTCTTTTTGAACGTAAATAAGGGAATGTAGTTACCTGGATATGGATTAAGTCGATTAATGGGTTTAAAACTAGAAAACTATATAGTTCCAAAGAAGACTAATTAACGAAATTAAGATATAACTTAACGTGGGACAAATAGATTAACGATAATAATCAACAAGAGAGCAAAGACGAAACTAACTAGCTAAAATATAAATTCCCCGCAATATGATCCCCACGAAAGAGCAAAGCTATAAAAAGTAAAATAGTAAAAGAAATTAGCCTATAATAAACACTATCAAGAGAATAAAAATTTTCACTGTAACAAATTCAAGTAATGCTCATTTTTGTTATGGTATGCTATAAATTTAGGCATTTTAAAACATGGCCCAACTGTGGAAAAATACTTCTGTCAATTTTCTCAAAAAATGGGAACTAAAACAAAATCATGACAGACGTCTCCTGCTCTGAAAAATGTATTTTAAATAAATTCCATCAGTAATGGGTTTAATGATTATTCCGTAATTAGGGAATATGATCGTCTTTTCTACATTAAAAAGTGAAAAATTATTTTTTGCCTGCTTTTTTTCGATTTTAAGCCCACTGTTCGGCACTTCGCGAAGACCACGGAAAAACTTAATCGGCCAAATTATGGGAGATGATAACCTTTCGTCGTGTAGGATCAATCCAAGGATGTGTTGTGGCTGTTCGAAATGGATCCCGTGTAATCCTCATTGTTGACTTTGTAGGAATCCCAACAAGTGCCTGCCAAGGGAACTTCTTCCTCCCCTTACCTCTCCTTCAACCCCCAACCCAACTGTCTGCGTCACGGTCACCGATGCATGACCCGTGACGGCGTGAGTCACTGCCAGCGGAAAACTCCTCCTGCTTCCAGGACCCTCCCTGTTATATGCCCGCGATTTTATTCGCACAAACGCATTTCATCGTACGTCATATTTTGCGTCTCCGAGGTCAAAGAACGTGCATAGCACTGGCTTGGGAGTAGGCAAGTATGGACACAGGGCATAGCGTGGCTGCTCTGTAGCCGAAGGCTGAAACCACCAATATTACAATTGAGGATCCTTTAAGTCGGCCTCTAAATGTGTTGTCGACTACCGCGCATTTAAATGAGTTAACAAAAGTCGCCACTTGCATCGCTGACGGACAAATTGATCGGAGTTTCACGGGTAAATAAGGCATAATTAGGGGTGTCAGCCAAAATTGACATTTATGATGATGTTATACATATTAAATTCATAGCTCTTCAGGGCTATTACTCCTCGCAATTACACACATTATAATGTAAAATATTGCAGGATTTTGGATCGCATTGCACTCATCACCGCGCTGCGGAAATTTTTGAAAGCCGATTAAAATGCGATCGAAAGGGCAACAGAAATTAGCCTTCTGTGCACAGATGGGATGGAATTGGGCCTCCTCTATGTAGTCCTCTTGGCTGAAACCAACGTTTAAAATGACTGGCTGCATTATTTTGTCCTATTTATTTATTTACTTATTACAGTATATTAAAGCCTTGTGTGTGATTTTTTTTCTTTTTTTCAACTCTTATTTCCATATATTATTTTGATCCTGCACAACATTTCAATCACAGAGTATACTTCAACTACTCCAATTTCCTCTCTCACTCGGAAGCCTGCGCGCGCACACTTCTCTCGCGTTGAGTTGGAGCAAGCTGCTGCCAGAACGAGTTCAAATATTCCGCTCGACAATGGAACTGGTTGAACTCAGAGACCCTAACGGTCATTTCCACAACTTATTCAAAAACGCACTCGTTGTTTAGCACGGGGGCGAGACATCACCCCCGTGCTATATAATAGCTGGCCACCGTGCTGTATAATAGCTGGCCACACGGCGTTCCACGGAGATGAAAGTACCCAGATAGGTAAGAGGGAAACTTGGATTGGATTACATGATCTTTGGATATTTATGTTTTCTCTTTTAGTACTTCAAGAAGTGTGCCTACCCGACAGGATGCCCAACCGCATAGTTATATGACGTGACGTAATAAACTGTGATTATAAAATGACGCAAAGAACGCGTTGGACGCAACTGAAAGTAGCACTACGGCGTTTGGGGATGTGAAATGCATCCATGTGCTGACTTTAGCTGAAATTATTGCAGCCGTATGGAAACACCTATTGTACAAAAAAACAGACGGCCTCTTTTATATGTATAGGTGATTTCAACGCAGTGCATCGGGGAGAGGCCGCTCTCCGCAAATATTTGCGCACCGCCGACGTCATTTTGATGGAGGGGTGAAGGGTATTGCCTCTCGTCATCATTCGCGAAGACATACCCCTCTCCACACCACGGCGTCTGCCCACTTTCAGAGCCGCGTGCCTCGCGGGAACATACGTAAGAACCCGGGAAATCGGTGTGATTCACAGGAAAGGTATTCGCGAGAGAGAGAGGGCGAAAAGAATTCGCCATCCGGGTGCGTGCCCGTCTTTGTTTAAAATCGCCCACCCCCCAGGGGGTATAATAGGTGGGGGACGGTGAAAAAGATATGACAGGGAAGGGGTAAAGGAGGGTCGGTTCCCATTCCCCCACATCACCAGAGTCCTCGTCCACCCTTCAATCTTCGGAAAAAATGCGTTATTAAAAGTCTCCCCATATTAAAAAAGTTGGAAAGCCCACCTTCATCCGCTTATTTCTTTGAAATTAAACAAGTTGAAGCATTTACTTGAGCGATATGGTTGAAATGAAGCCCAATTCTGCAAATATTTCCTCAAAAACTTATAAAATTCCCGGTAGATTAAGTTTTTTGATGATTTTTTCTTATGGATTTATTTCAGCATTCGATAAATATTTCTCGAAAAACATTTAAATGCCACAGATGTTTTGTTCCAAATTGCTTTCCATATTTTACATGAATTATAACGCGGATTAATGTTTTCTACTCTAATTTTAATGGACCATAACTTTTGAGCAGAGGAAATTTTTCGGTGTGTTGATTAAGATTTTTGATGTCCCACGGCCTTTGATGCTTGTAAATTTCACAATTTCACAATGGATATGTGAAGCTTATAATTTTTAGATATTAATTTAATTAACATTAAAGGGGAGAGAAATATCTCATTGGTCATCGGCACAACGTCATACATCAAGATTCAAATGATAAAGGCTCTTCTTTACGAATTTTGCCATGATGGAAATTAACTTTGCCAATCGTTGAAGTGCCGAAACCAGTCGGGATTAATAAAATGTTATGTGGTATTTTACAAAGCTATTACTTCTCCCATCAAGTCATTTGTCGCGTGATTTCAGAAGTGAAGTGCAAGACTCATAGATGCCGCTAGTGGTCGCCAACTATCGGTATACCAACGGAGGAAATGTGGAGTTAGCCATCCATGTATGTATTCACTGGCTCTATGGCGCGAATGGTCTTGTTTCCGCGAAACTCGGAATGCAGTAGCCGAGTGCTTTGGAGAGAATAAATCTCATCCACAAGCAAGCGACTTGTTTGACGAAGCAGACTGCGAGGACGTTTCAATGGAGAGAGAGAGGAGTAAAGAGTGTGGGAGAGAGGCAATTAGCGGTAACAGCACAAAGACACCCTCAAAGTGTTTTTCTTGCAGCCACTGTATGTCGTGGAGGAATAGTGCTTGCTTCATGGAGGAGTGCCCACCTCCACTTCTTCGATCCAAGTGCTTCAATTCATGCACCATCGTCGTCGTCATCTGGATTCGTTCGCACTTCCAAGCGCAGCTCATCCGTTGAGGCGCCTTCCAGCCTTCGCGCCGCTCACTTGTCCGATGTTTGTCGCAAGGATTACCCGCGAGTCGAGAGCCCTCTCGACGACCGAAGCAACTCTCCAGACCCTTAAACGAAAGGCGCCAATCGCTTTACCTAGAGAGTGCTCGAGAATTATCCACTCGGCCACTGAATGTGGTGTCGCAAATCCGCCGTGCATTAAAGTAGATTTACAAAAGTCATCTTTCGAGAAGATAACGGTGGAGCGATTCGGATGGGGAAATAAACTATAGTCAGGTTTTTTAATCGAAATTTATATTCGAGATGATATGAATGGGTGGGAAGCCAAGGGGTACGAGTGATTCCTTTTTTCTATACAGAGTTAGGTACAGAAATTAGGTATAGAAAACAAACGAGATCAATTAGATATTTGGTAGTGGATTTAATTTTCCACTCGATGTCAGTAAAAAATAGAGATACGACACACTTTTAGGCCAATGGATGATAAAACTGATCCATTTTACATTCACCAGGAACCATTTGTATTTTTTGATATGAAATCAAAATCAATGCATAGAGCTCGCCTCTGGTTCTTAATTTTCTCAAAGGCTGAACTAGACGTATTTCAACGTTGCAACATTTACTAAATGTAGTAGAAATTGCCGATGCACAAACCTGCTCCAGCATCTCTACTTCCATAACTGGATTACAATATAATGGATCCGTTTTGTCGCCTCTAGTATATTTTCCATTGAGAATTTATTCCCTGAATCCTAAAAACTGAATTTGTTCTACATAATTTCTGTAAGATATCTGTCGCCGAAACGGCTTAATGCCGTTTGCTTTAAAATTTAAAGTGACTCCAATTTAAAAACCTCATATTTCAGCGGAAAACATTTTTCGCACCAAAGTTATACACGAAGACAAAACAAAAAGGAAATGGAAGTTTATTTTTTAAGTTAGACTGTTTAACTGAACGTAATTTAGAATACGAAGTAAATGTTTTCATGCTTTTTGACTCCACTTTGCAACCTTAGTAAAGCGTGGCAACATTTTTCAATCTTTTAATACAACTTCTTATTCAATGAATAAGAATTGCCGTAGTTTTAATGGAATGAAAAATTCTCACGATGGAATTTCAATATTTATGTAGTTGTGAAACAGTTAAAAAAGATATTCATCTCTTAACACCGTGAGGGGGAAAAATCCTACGGCAAGAGTTCAAAGATTGTGGTAACACTGGGTTGTCGTATTTACCTCAAACGACGTAGGATGATAATGCTAGATTTTCAAGATGTGTAATGCATGGCGAGGTAGCGCTTCGAATGCAGAAGGCCTGCGATGCGGGCCATGAGGCCTACATTAACAACCTAAATCCTGGGCCATTAATAAGGGCAATTTTTCATCGGCGTGTCCTCATCCATGCTGAGAAAGGGTGGTGACAGACAAAAGCCAAGGGCTCGAGGGCAGCGCTTTCAAAGAAATCAAAGAGGCTGGCACGAGTTGCTTTGATTGACCACCCCCAGTTATTTGCCCTTCTCCATTTAACCACTCACTTTCTAACGATATTTTCCTGCGACTCACTCTTGGCGCAAAAAACAAGAGTCCCGTGCGCTTTAAAGCGGAAAGATAATTTACATAAAAGTCTTCATACTTTCACTAATACAGTTTTTACTGAGCGCCTCCAGCGTTGATATCCGCTATATACGCAGGTCGTTTCGTTTTCGTCATTCTTTCCTCCGTTTGACACAGTGGCACATTAATCACCTTTTGATTAATAGCAGTCGACCCGCGCCCTGTCGCCGTTGAAATAGATAGAGCGATATCAAGCGAAGCTGTCCTCGATTGTTCTTTTTTGCAGCGAAACAATCCTGGACGCGATAAACGTTTCAGGCGCTAATGTTTTGATTCACGTAGTCTTAGGGAAGGAGAGGTAAGGGGCGATATTGAGGTGATGGAATGATAGCTCCGAGGGAAAACTTTAAAGAACTCATTTATACCGATAAATCAGTCAT
This sequence comes from Ischnura elegans, assembly GCF_921293095.1. Lineage (NCBI taxonomy): Eukaryota > Metazoa > Arthropoda > Insecta > Odonata > Coenagrionidae > Ischnura > Ischnura elegans. The sequence goes on from NC_060252.1 coordinate 91,403,901, forward strand.
ATTTCGCCCTTTTCGTGGCGTTCTATTGCTATTATACCAGAGCTGTCATCCTCATATTTTCAGGAAATGCAGAGCATACCACTGTCAATGATTTCCCACATAAAATTATGAAAATTTGAATTCGATGAAAACGGTCACATTTGGATCGAAGAAAAATAAAAAAAACGTCTGCTCATTATAGTCTGAAATTATAAAAATATTAAATTAATACGTCTCGAAATAAGATCGTTCAGGCAGAAGTGATGCGTCGTATTAGAATTCTAATCGTCATAGGGACACTCCTCTAGCTGTGGCTGTGGTGGAGTTGATTTTCGGACAAATATATACAGAATCATAAATATATTTGTGAATCAAGTCCAGCAATGCTGATTTCCTCGGAGTACTTAAGATTTATTGGTAAGTTTCAACCGTTTCACGTTAAAATTTGCTGTTCGACAGCTCAACCTTATGCCGGGAACATTATAATTCAGTAGGTAGGAATGACAAAGTTAAAGCCTTTCCTCCTCTCGGACTAACTTTATCGTGGTACATAATGCATACAGGTTGCTATGGATTTCAAAAACAAATTTTCAACAACAAAACCGGTTTTAATTCATAATTTTCTTCACTTCATTAGCCTGAGAATCCGCTGAGTGTTATACGTATATTATAACTGTACATACTTAAAAAAAGCCTAGCACTAATTTAGTTTAAACTTTGGAACTTTATCATATTTCATTATTATTGTATACTTTTCGAGGATGAAATTATTACTAAGGTATCGATACCTACATGAATCCATGTTTTCCTTTTAATAGCCAAAGTTATAATTGGAAAGTAAATGCATGGAAAAGGAAGGCAAATATCCTACAACGTCATCTTACTCCTTCTCACATTCAGCATAATTTAGATCCCAACGCACACTGCTTTATGACCACGGCGCACATTCCTTTCGAGGATAAAATAACGTGAAGCGGGCACTAAAGAAAAGTATTTACTTAAACGCCAATTATGGTTGAGTGACTTTTAAGTTAACTAATTCAACAAAAAAATCTTCTATGGAAGGATGAGGAGGTAATCTAATAATTATCGAGTTGCGATAAAAAACTTGAAGATATTTAAAAATTTATAGCTTGCTTTTTGTAGCGGCAGGATGAATATTTAATGCGTCTTTAACTTGCTAGAGCCATTTTCCTCATGGGCAGAAAATATTTTATGAGCAATCCTCAAGATTTCACGGAAACGATTACTAATTACGAATTCATAGGGTCGATATGTATGTTGGCACTGAAACAGCGACGTGGGGGAACGTAAATTTCAAAGTGGAAACAAAAAAAAAAAAGAAAACAGCGACCGCGAATCGGGCAATGCGCAAATCAGGCAGTGACGGGAGTAATACACGCGTTCCGGAGAGATTATCCCATCAAGCTTGTCGGGATCGCGGGTGATTTAATGGCGGCCGGCACTGATGCGGTCGGAACAGAACTGCACATCGGAAGGGCGCCAATAAGCGGTAAATCACTGCTGCGGCGGGGAACACGCCCGGCTGCGAGCGTGCGTGCGTGCCTCGCGAGTGTGACCAGGAGAGCACGCGCGCGGCGGCCAATGATGAGTGTGAAGGAGTACCACACTCGTGCCATGCTTTACTATTTAGACGTAGCGACTGTTTATGGTGAGGTCATTGGCTCCATTCAATGAAGAGTGGACAGAAACCCAGCGTTGGAGTTTGCTACCTTCATTAGTATAGGGAACGATCCGAGTAGTTAATATAGACATAGCGCCATTGAATGAAGAATGGAGAAAAACCCGGCGTTGGAGTTTGATAGTTTCATTAAAACAGAGGAGGATCCCGAGAATAAAAATGGACAGAGCGCTCGAAGTAGCTGCACCGAAGCATAAAGCTGATGATAGCACTATTATCATTAAAGGTCTTCTGCCGGTCGTGGTTGGTTTAAACGGAGCATTTTGTACATCACCCCGAATTTACCCCGTCCTCAAATTGAATTTATTTCTTTAATACCTATATATGTCTCCTCTCTTTCAATCTATCTATTAATGATATTCTCTTTCTCTCTCTTCCTATTTTACTTAATATTCTTCTCTCTAACACGGTTTTTTGCATCCTCTCCCTTAGAATAAACTTCATTATGAGACTTAAAGAAAGCTGTCTCTATATTGAATAATAATGAGCAAATTTTAAGGCCGTTTTACACGGGGCACGTACTTGCACAATCTGACTTGTGTATGAAGGAACAGTCAAAATTGGGTCGTGTAAAGCGGTGAATTGCTAGAACACATTCGAAAATGCGTGGATGCGAGACGACAAAATAGCTCCTGTTCTAATTTCGTTCATGCATTCGCGCAATTCCACGACATTTTAGAAATTAATGCAGCTCTAACCGGCGCAATTTCGTGCCCCGTGTAAAACGACCTTTATTTAAATCCTTCTTGAGAGGTTAAATATTTACGAAATGAATTCATTCGTTGAAATAAACAACAGGTATACAAAATCACCTCAACAAATCAAGCAATAGAATCGTCGGAATCAGCCACTCAGCAATCTTTCTGGACAAAATACCGGAGAGGAGAATTATCACGTGATATTTTTTCACTCCAATCTTTGCCGTATGCACAGAGACCACAAATAATTTTTTTTCGATCAGCAGTCCGTGACACGATCATCGAGTCATCAGCCTGCGAATCCAAAATTTGCGCCGTGAGCCTAAGGAGTACAAAAACTACAAATTGGCACACTAGTCTAAGAAATGAAGTAAAATTCTTATGTAATGATCGTTGCCACCGCAATTGCGACCGATTAAAGAAGCCTCGTTGAAGTCGAAGGCAGTGAATTAAAAAATCCGCAGGCATTGAATTAATTAATGCTTATATTATGTTTTGGCGTAATCCCTAAGAAATCCTTGAAAAAAAATTACGATTGGAAGTAGATAACAGTTTAACGGCCCTTTGATATGCAATGTCTACTTTATGGTTTCTAGTCTAGTGTTATATAAACTTGCAACAAAAATTATTATGTGTAATTCAGCGAGCCTGCCACGTAAACGGCGGCGAAATGTAGATGAACTGCTAGGAGAAAAAATCCTCATTCTCTGGAAGTCGAGCAGTCAACCTTTGCCTTTCCGGATTACGGCGCAGTTCACTTCGCCATCCAGGTAGTAACAATTTAACCGAGGATTTGGGGTTCGCTTCATTGAAGTCCTTTCTCCCTAGCGTGGCCATCCTTAACGGACAGCGAGGGCCTATCATCTAGCACCATGAGCCTCGGTAAACTTGGAAAGGGAATTAAAAACCTGGGTAGCGTAGAGGTATGCGCAGTGGCACGGAGAGCCAAAGATCCGTCGTTCGATTCCTGGTCGAGGGGGATTTTTTCTGTTGGCAATTCATATAAAAAAATTACATATCGTATTATTAAAAAATATTGCTGTGTATCTTAGTAATGTTTCCTTTGCAAATGGAACTAGTTTCAATTTAACTTATTCCCAGCACCTCGCAAGCATCTTCGCTGCCTCTTTCGTACAATGACAATCCTCCTGTGAAATTGCTTAAAGTACCAATATCAAGCTTTATTGTTTAGTTTGATTTTCTTTCCCTTGGAAATTTTTTTATTAGTATTCAATTATTATTCCTTCTCTAAAGATTGGAAATAGCCTTTTCGTCCGAATTATCTCTGCTTTAAGCGGCTAAGAACACCACTGTAGCTTTAACAGGTTGCTTTGGCAGTCTCCAGAAGTTACCGCCTTTAATTACGACTGACTGTATGTGAGAGGTATGTGAATACTCTCTGAGGAAAATCAACGGGCTGAATGTGTGTATAATGCATCCTAGTGTTTTCCCTCCAGTCGTAAACGAGGAACTTTTTGCTATTCTTTCGAGCGTGAAGATGGAAGGTTGAGGATAAAAATATTGACTCAATCCAGACACCTGCTCCTTTCATGCCGTCGGAAAGCGGAGGGGATACTGAGACGAGTGAAAAAAAAGGCAAGCTCGTGTGTGCAAACAGTCGCGCCAGTGCAAAGAGTAATATACGTATACTTACGCCCCCAGGCGAAAGGGGAGTGAATTAAGTTCCGAGATAGACAGCAGCAACTTTCCGAGGGCGGTCACCGTTTAACGTGCACTCGACCTTTTAATGAGTTGAGAGGGTCATAGGTCGGTATATTTTCTAGGAATATAACGTAGAGGGAATGGCGATCGATCGTAGTACATTGAGACACTCTTACATGCATACATGAACAAACTTACATGCATAAATATAAATGGTATAAAAATTGATTCTGTCCATCTCAGTTGCCGATGTAAAAATACTTTCAATCAATTGTTTCCACGAAAAGCGCTTTCATCTTGAACGTCTTTTGATACCGTCAAATAAAACTTATGTATATTAGTCCTAAATTGTAGGCCTTGGTGGTTTAGTAATTTTCTGCCCTCCTAAAAAAGAGGAAGAAATTCTTTTTATCTGAATTCATATCATATTCTTCAACAAATCACAATAATTGCGATCCATTTCATGATTGTGCTTCTTAATTGTATCTTGCCTCCACTTCATTTCAGCAGAGTATAACAGTTCTTTCAATCATAAAATTAGCCTGAGCTCGATTGGATCTAAAACATAGCCGGTACATTTGAATGCCTAACATATCAGGACTATTACCAGAAACGTTTGTATTATATGTATATAAAATTGGAAGTCTTAAAAGTACCTAACATTTCATTGATAGGAAATCACTCGCGTACGTCAGATGTTTGTATAAAATACTTCTTCCTATATTCAAAGTATGTGAATGCGTATGAAGATTCTGCTTCTTTGCTGACGTGGGATAAAAATGAAAAAGTCTAAAATATATAATACAATGCATTGATAATTTACCGAAACTTACATGTATAAAAACACATGGTATAAAATCGTATAATAACGAAGTCTCTTTATCATTAAAGTAACTGCATAGGCTTGATGACCTAGTAAAAAAATACGTTTTTCCCCATTATTTCTCTCAATACACATTCAAAGTTGAAATTGCGCAGCGCCGTATAGCTGAAAAATGAAGCGTGTTCTATCTCGCTGCATTTACTCACCCCTCTAATATTAATGAGAGAAAGAAATCAATAGTCCAGTGGAGCATCCTCGGTGAATTACTGGGAAAAACAAACTGCCTGGTCGTTGAGGTTATGAAAGAAAACGAGTTCCTATTGTATTTCATTGTTCTCATATATTTTTTTCTCTGGAAGATGCCTCCATGTTTTTTTCTGTGGGAATATTCTTTAATGATACGCGTAATGATTATATCTCAATCTTCTTGAGCAATGAGATGGAATATGGGCTGTGACAGATCATCAGCCAAGTGAAATGGTTGAGCATTTCTTGTGAAAATTCGAGTAAGAGACCTTATAATTTATTTTATATCCGGAATCGCAACCAATTTGAACTTGTCAAGACAAACTTCCTTAATCAGGTGAATTAAAATATTCTAGACGGCATCAAGGGTTTTCGCTCAAAATATAAATTAATCGATTTCCCTTAAAAAATATACCAAGAAGAAGAAATAAAAATATTTACGTGCTCACCACAAATCCAAAGTAAAGTGATTACTTTAAAAATGTAAACGATTAATTTTCCTTTGAATTAGTAATGAACTTTTTATGCCAACATGCTTATTCTACGTCAGAAACTTTTGATGTTTCGACATCATTAAAAGGAGTTTATTTGTTACCTGTTGGGTAAGTTATTAGTAATTATCACAGTTGAGCAGAATAGTATTTAAGAGACACTGCCTAATCCTGTCTTTATGAGCACAAACTATTGGAACAGTTTCAGTCTTCCGGTAAAAAAATTGCAATCGATTCGAATGATGATTTACTTCTGAAAGTTACTTCAGAAAATTACTTCAGAATCATTTCCACATCCAGCTATGGTTTTACAAACACCCCAGTACTTTCTCATGTATTAGAAGCATTGTGTCGGTGACGATTGATTTTAATGAAAAAAGAATGTCTACCACATCTGTTAGAAATTTATTTTCGACCTTCGCATACGTTTTTCACCTAGTTTTGCCACGTTTAAAGCTCAAAATAATCTTTTAACAAACATGCTTACTTTACATCCGCCCTTAGTTACCGATTCAAGCTGCCTCTTCACCCTTTAAACCTCTTCAGCTACATGATCTGTCTCCTCCCTTTCTCATCCAAAAATATCTTCTCTTTCTTGAGAAGCACTTCTTTGATTTGTCTCTCTTATCCGTCGATTTACTTGCTCCTTCGCACCCACGTCTCAATCTCCCACGGGGTATCGTTTCCTTTTCCTTCCCTTGGGGATCAAATTTTTGGACCATATCGCAAGACACTCCTCAGCTAGTTCTGTGCGCACCCTTTCTCTAAACCTTTCCGTATGAATTTCATCATAATTTTTACACCGTAGCAGAGCGCTTCCATTTACAACCATGTCCATAGTTTCTTTACTGCTGAGCCCTTTCTCTTCCAACGTACGATCTTGACATAAAAAAGAACTGACTTGATGTATTTATATCTATTCAATTTTATGTCACTACCGGTTCTATCTCACTGAAAAGCATCAGTTACTTATCAGTTGGTTAATCTAAGTTATAAAAAACTCTCAATGTTTTTTCACAGATTAATCACACATGCCTCGGATTAAAATAAATTGTTCGTTTACGATAGAAAAAAGCTAACTTTAAATACTCCTATTTCATGTGATGGAATCATATTGATTTTTTTCGGAGGGAACAGATGTCAATGCAGTATGAAAATGATTAAAAATTGAAAATTTGTACTTGGATATTTAAATATTTATATTGAGCTTCCTCCCTCACCCGCAGTGTATGCTGTATCGGTTGTAATTGAATCTAGCCTCTAATTGGATAGAATAAGCTCGGATGTACAGCAAAAATTATTCAGTGCTCGGCGCCGCGCCATAGACAAATACTGAAATATCGAAGAATATTTTTAAAAAAATTTCACTGATGTAGGATTTGTAGCATGGAACTTGCCGTGAATTTGACTTAAAAAATGATTTAAAAATTAAGAAGCTCAGCATCATGGAAATTATAGAAATTTAATATCTCTGGAAGAGCGTGAGATGTGAAGCAACTCAATTTTTTTTCACAGAAAGGCAAAGCATTATTTTGTCTTACACATCTAGCGCAGCAAAAGAAACATCTGAGAATGACAGATCCTTCTTCGAGTTCTTGTAGTGATGAGCATTAATGTAGCGGGGAGAGATTTTAGATTTTCAGGGAGTTTGCTGTGGTTAATGTCTGAACATTCAGGTCGCCTGCCGAAGGGTATAGGATATGCATGTCAAGGAGGGGTCTACCGGGAAGTTTGGAACAAGTTGGAGGTGTCTGTCTTGATGACATTGCGTTTAACTGAAATACTGACCGAAATTGGGGCACAGAATATCTTTCTCCTATTAACAACGCCAGCTGGTTGCTCAAGGCTTTATTCAAATAACGGCTAGCTGTTTTTTTTTAGACATAATCCATTAGGTAAATGATATGAAATATTTTCATGTATTGGCTTACAGGGGGAAAAGGGGGGGGGGCTTAGTGGGGTTAAAATTCCAGCAGTAGTGGGGGTCGGAAAAAAATCACCATTCTTTCTAGTGTAAATTGGATACCCAAGGGGGGGCCTCCAACCCCCTTAGCCCTCCAATAGATCCGCCACTGCAGACTGTGGATCGTAAATCATTTATTAATCAAAATCTGACGAACATTAACTATTGCGTGACTTACAGAGGCCGTTTTTATCCACCATTTCCTATTGTCAACCATTATTGTCTATTAATGACTACCATTGACCATTATTCATCATTATATTGAAAAATTTTCACCATTGTTCGCGATTTTTTTTACCAGTATTGGCTATTATTTACTATTATTATTATGCATTTTCTACCATTGCTGACGCAGTACTTGGACTTTGTTCATGCTATTATTAGCCGTCGCGGAAGGATGAACATTCTTTGATCCCATCATAGAAAGCCGTTGAAATTCCAGATTAATGGCTATCAATTCTCGGTGGCCATAATCTCCTATCGAACTGGCGGGTGAGAATTGCCAGGTGCCAGATATTTCGATGCGCCGAATACGAATAGTCTGGACCGAGGATTTGCATCGCGAAAGGGTAAATGTGCAACCCCGCACACCTTCCCTTCGACCGCGACCCGTCCCCCACCCCTTTTTTTATCCCCCCCCCTCCAGACTCGCACACAAAACAAGCTCGCTCGCGGAGGGTTAGCGCGACCGCGTTGCCATGGAAATGGTGCGCCCTCTCTCGTTCGCTTGTGTGCATAGGAACGCACCGCAGAGTGTAATGACGACGACGCCATACAAGGAGATAGTGAGAGAGAGATATAGCGTGTTAGTGATAGGAATAGGGAGGAAATAGAGAGAGCAGAGCATCGTCGTCGTGGATGATCGATATTAACATTCCTGTTGTGCTTCATCGGCATCAGAGTAAACACTACAACGCTTTAAGTGAGTAAACTAAAGCGAATCATACCTATAAAAATAATGCCGATTGATTGAAAATATTTTTTCAGTGCAATGGAATGGGGAAAATACGCAGAATAACCTCACATAGAGAAATATGACCTAATTTAAATAAATACTAACGGCCCCAGTATATCCAATTCGATTTGAAATAACGAAAATTTATATTCCACGTGTACATACATTCGAAAATGTATTTTTTAGCAATGATAAGGAAGAAATATGGGCGAAATGACCTTATTTAGTGAAATATCAATTGAATTGAATGAAATCGATAATAAAATCCCAACGCTAACACGTTCATTAGGATTTTTGATAATGTTAACACATTTGTGATACTGTTAATCTGCCTGCTTAATAAGGGACTGCGGACTTTGATTTCTTTTCCAGATATCCCGAAAATAATTTGCGTTCTACGGTCCAAAAATCGAGAAAACAAGCAAATTTTGACGAATAATAATTTAAGATAGGCATCATAAGGTGCTACGTGAAGATCTACTGATATCCTATCATTTCTTTGTCTTTATCATTTCATACTCAATTGCTCAATGCATCAACTCGGAGGCTAATTTAGTTAGTAGAGTGTCGAATTCACCCTAGACTAAACCATAGGCGGGTGAAATTTACCCATTAAAGCTAGGAGGGACAGTTTCTCTCCCTGGGTCACTTCGTCCTCCTAGTCTATACTTATCAGGGCATGTTCGAAAGCTTCATCAGGGATTTGAACCCTTGGCCATTCGATCTTGGAGCTCTAACTACCAGTTCATTTAGCTTCCAATCATTTCCTTTCGATATACTGAACCAATTAGAAACAGTAAATAAATCTGACATATAATAATTTAAGCTAGTCATTATCAAATGCTCTGTTTGAGATAGACACATGTCACAATACCAGTTTTGGAACCTTGAAAATCGGCCATTTTTCTCGGAATTCGTGCTTTAAATAGTATTTTCAGAGAATTAATCATTTAGGTGAGCCTATTTACACATTAAATTGTTTTCAGGCTTTCTCGATGAGTCCATTGCGAGTGAAGTTCTCGGGTTTCCATCCAGGTTAAACGAGTAACATCCCACATGTTTCAGCAGATTATCTATTCGCTCCAGTCCTCAGGCTCTTTCTTCATTGTATGCAGACGCGGAGGAAGCTGTCGAAGCATGTCGAAAATTACTCTTCTAACCCAGATTTTGACGAATATTGATTCATTTATTTATCCGAGTAGACCTTCCGGGACGAGGATAATATGTGCAGTTGGGAATCGAACCGCGCTAGCTATCAGAATAATAGGTGAAGCTACCGCTCTATTGTTGTAGGTGAGAGTTCAGCGGTTTTGATTCTCATCACTAACGTCGGAGGAATATTCGCCCAATGCAGAAATAATTGACGTTACTTAAGAAATACTGAAGGAAGCGCCATGAAGAGGACTGCTGTACTTGTGTGGAGACGAGGTATAGTTGTGTATAGTGATCTCTGTCCTGGAGGAAACGGTTCTCTGTTTAAATAGGATGAGGAGGGAGATAGATTCAGAATGTTATTTTTTCCAAGATCGTCAAGAGACAATAACGGCAGCTTAAGGACCTGGATAAATAAATGAATCAATATTCGTCAAATTTCATTTTCATGAAAATTGCTAAGCGTTCTCTTCCGTTAGAGCATGCTTCATAGACTGACGATAAGAACATTGTACTTTTCATTCAAAATTTTACGGAAACTGCAATTTAAAATTTAAATTTACAAGCATGTTTACAAAGGAAGATAAGGTTCGCGTGGTGGCTATGAAAACGTTGCCATCGTTGAGGTGGCTCGCTGGGTATTATGTATATGTAGATTTGACTTCGAATAACAGGCTCATATATGGGACGAGTCTTTCATATCAACTGCCTGAATGCGTTCTTATCATATCAAGCCAGTGTTAAATTTCATCAAAATCTAACACAATGGTGTCCATAGGGGGAAGATCGATGTGTCACGGGTGCATATTAAAAAAAGGAAGCCCATAAAAAGGCTAGGTGAGGCACGGAGAGAGAGGGATTCCTCTCAAGGCTAGGGATTGCCCTCTGCCCTGCCTGCTACCTCATTGCATGCTTTAGATCCATTGTGAGGAGAGCGTTGTCATGGAGACCGAAAACATTTTGTTTGCTCGGAGCAGGTCGGGAGGGAATCTCTTGACGACTGGAAAAAGTCGCCCTCGCTATATTCACTTGTACGGGAGCGTTTGCACTCCTTCCCTCCCTTACTTCCTTTCCGGCATTCATTTGATCTATAATACAATGGACTGTTTGCGGCGTCTCTAGTGCTTCGGTGAGCCCTCGTTCGTTTAACAGTCAACTACGTCAATATTAATAAAGATAGACGTTTTCATTTTTATTCTATGAAAAATATATGATTCTTTATTTTAGTGCAAGAGAAATGTTTCTATTTATCCTTAATTGAAGGTAAATAAACATTCAATTTGGATTAAGTTTACTTCTTTAAAAGCGGGATATCGAAAACTCGACGTCTCAGTTGTAGGTAAATATTTGTACCTGTAATTAGTTTTAAATATCATGTGGAATTGCGTTTTTTTTAATGGAGATAGACTTAAAACCGTGGATCCTTATAACCCTCACTTTGCGGTTATATCAATGACTAATAAAACCCTTACAAAATTTTCAATTTTTTGGTTAGTATCAATAAAAAATGAAAAAATATTGAAAACTTAGGCAAGAAGATGAAACTGAAATATTGCATTGAAACTGTGAAATAAAATTAGGCGAGTAGTACGATACCGTTGTTCATCGTTTTTCCACACCAAAGAATGGTGCTGCACTTAGCAAGTTCAATGCACTGTAACAAAATAGGTGAGCTTAATTTCAGAGTTCGAATGCTAGCTCAAAAAAATACCCAGTGGTTGAAATTAGAGGAAAAAACGTATTTGTTTGGAGTCTAAAGTGACATTGCAGAAATGGTTAATCCTATCAACGAATATGATCGAAAGAATAAGCAATTTTATTCATTCGTCTATACCATTATGAAAATTGGGATCGAATATGTCAAGAAAGAGCAAGCGGTGAAACCTCTGCATGTATTACCGTGCTTTTCCATGTTGAGCAGTAGGTCGGGGAGAATCTCTTTGTGGAGTGGAAAAAGTCACCCTCACAATGTTCACCTGGAAAGTGGCGTTTCGTTCTCCTCTCCCTCCCTCCCGGCATCCACTTCGTCTCGCTCTGACTACTCACCCCTCCTCCCGCCCCCTTCCACCCACGCGCGGAAATGGAAGCTGAGCCTCCGTTATTAACTACTGCTCCTTCCGCACCGCCGTTCTAAAGGGAACAAAAACAGACTGCATCTTCCTCTCGCGGCTGAGAAATTTCCACAACACAATTTCCTCCGCTCTGCAATTAATCGCAAACATTCATCTACATCTGCAAACTACCCCAATGCGAGCACCCAACAAGGGTGTGGAATAATTTCGGAGTAAACAATGGAAGACGATGAAAATTTCATTTTCATGAAAACGACTAATATAAGCGTTCTCTTCCGTTCGAACATGCTTCATCGACGGACTATAAGAAAATTGTACTTTTCATTCAAAATTTTACGGAAATCGCAAATTTAAATTTAAATTTACAAGCATTTTTACAAAAGGAGATAGGGTTCACGTGGTGGCTATGAAAAATAGAAATATTTACATACATGGCAAATAATATGGGTAGGAAATATTGAAATATTTATCGTTGAGTAATGAAGAAGCTAGGAGTCGTATAGCGTATTACTGGAAGGATTTCGGATATAAATGGAAAGAGAGGTGCCACTTCACACTCGTCAGGCTGCAACTCGAATAAGTTGCAAGAGTACGGAATTCGGCGCAGAAATATTTGATCCGAAAAATAAATAAATTTCGAAGGTGGCGACCCGATTTTTCAAAATTTACACGAGGAAACGGAAAGCATTAAACGGTTTTTTACGTGATGTAGGTTGGGAACCGCTTGAGTCCCAGAGGTAACGTGCTATGCCTTGGTTGCTTGAGTCATTAAAAAAAAGGAACCAGAGGGCGAATGTAGAAGAAAGGGTGAAGGTATTTCAAAGCTACAGTAAGAACATCACATTCTAGTCGAACAATACACACAGGTCCGTCAGAAACGATTAGTTAACGGAGATATTTTGCCGAACGGATATTTTTAGACATTTCTTTCCAACAATAAAAGGCTGTTAGGTCAAAATCTGGCAGTTAAATCTTTCTCAACGTGAACCTAATTTTGTAGTATTCTTATAGAGGTTAATATTACCTGGCGTCCTGACACCTCACACCACTCGCCTTTTGAGGCGGCTTTCGGGCTAGTCCGTAGGTAATAGATTTCGTTATGAACCTCTCAGGCCACGCTTGACCCTATTGCTGACCTGTGGTCGACACGGAGAATTTCTCCTCCGCTTAACTTGGCTCTTCCCTTGAAAGATTTAAAAGAAAGGTCTTCGGAGCGGAAAGTAAGATCAGAGGGTCCGTCTCGGGTCACTGCCGCTGGCTACGCCCTCATCCCCATCCCCTCCAACCCCACCCACCACCTATTCTTCCTGCCTCTCCCACCCCTCCCTAATCCCCCGCAGAGTGAACTCAATGGAAAGTTGGCGCGGAAGGAAGAACATTGTCGCCACCGTCATCACCAACCCACGCAGACACCTCGTTCAAACGTCGCCAACAGGATCACAATGGCTGACGCCTCCTGTACTCCAGCTCAAATATCATTCTGAGAATATCAAGCTGCCTACTTAGCCTGTATTTGAAAATGAGCTACTTGAAATCGAGCATTCGAACTCTGAGATTAAGGTCACCCATATTGTTACAGTGCTTTGCTTGAAATTGCCTAAACTTGGACTTTTCTAAGGTGAAAAAAACGATGAAGAAAGGTATCGTACTACTCACTTAATTTTATTTCACAGTTTCAATGCAATATTTAAGTTTCATCTCCTTGCCTAAGTTTTCAATATTTTTTATTATTTTTAATTGATACTAATAGCTCTAAAATATCGTTATTATTAATTAACAAAATAACTTCTACAACTGATCAAAACCTGAATTTTGTTTTAATAGTATGCCAATTTTGATATTAGTTATGTGGTTAAAAATGACATTCTAAAATATTCTGAGACATTTTAGCACCAATTACATAGTACCTGATACTATTTGCGAGCCAATCGAAACACGTGTAGTAGAACTGTGAAATTAAATTAAGTGGTCCGTATGATATTTTTTTATCGTTTGACATGCGATATCTCTCCGGAAGAAGTTGAATTCATTGTTATGTGCCCTGCACAGTGCTGTTAAGACGGTGTGGAGATAGAATATTTAGATTTTTAGATGTTACAACGTTAAAGAATATTTTAAAATGACATATTTCATCACGTAGCTAATATCAAAATGGGCATAATTATTTAAACAAAAGCCATGTTTCGATAATTTGCTTGATTTATTTTTTCATTAAAAAGAACGATTATATTTTGGAACTAGAAGTATCAATTAAAAAAAAGACAAAACATTTAGAAATAAGGCAAGGAGATGAAACTTGGATATCGCACTCAAGGGCCTTGAAGCCTCTCAAGAACGCATAGTATGCGAATCCATGATTATATATCGTTATAAACGCTATTAAGTGGGCATTAGCACGATTTAACGGTGTAAATAACCATGCAAACTACACTTTAGCAATGGGATCGTTTACCATTTTTATTACTGCCGAAAAACAGTGTGCATCGCCGAGCAACTCACTAAGTTAGTAACTTATTTGGTGATGCACATTGTTAGGTGTGTCATGCCTGCAATTAAAAACAATAGAAATGGCACTGTATTGTGCTTTGTTAGGTTTTTTGTGGTATCATGTACGCCAGAGAGCGATATTATTCGTACTAATTAATAATTCTGGTTTTGAATATCAGAACGATTTTGTGGTTATGCATCATAATAATAACCTGGAAACTGTGCATAAACTCACGGTTATGGTAATTTGTTCTAATATAGTTTACAATAAAGGATTAAATTCACCGTGTAGTATATCTCTAGCGTGCTAATACGTATATTGACAAGGATCCTAGCGACTGGAGCGCTACTATTGACAGCGACCGGTGGGAATCAATGGAGTCGTGGGGGTGGAGAAAATTGAGGCCTCCTAATGATACTCCAGGGTATTTAGTTGATTATTGTAAGAATAATGGAGTTGAAAATCAATTAAAAAACTTATCGGTACTTGACCTCACCTTACCGATGGAAATTGAAATTCTTGGAACAATGGTACGAAGCAGCTATCACGATTAAGGTCAGCTACAAACCTGAAAATAGAGAGAGAAAGAAAAATTAGAGAATGTATACAGGATATTTAATTTTACTTCAAGATGAATTGAAATATTAATGCCTTTTTAACTAGATTAAAAACAATTCGTGCGCCAGAACTGATTAGAAACGACAACAATAATTATAAATATCTGTCCATCAAACCACTCCCTGTGATAAAAAATATTTCGCTGGTTTTATGGTGGAATTTATTTAGGTGCCTTACAATGTATTTCTTTTATTTGTTTAAACTCTGAAAATAAATGCCATGCCTTATCATATTCATGTTTATGTTTTACAGACGACTTGAAATATATTTCTCCAAAATAGTTTTCTCTTTGATAGTTAGTGAAATGTTACAAGAAATAAGTATATAACTAAATAATAAACATCTATAGTTGAATTAAGTATTCTGATCAGAAGATAAATTATTAAGTACTCAGAAAAATTCAATTTATTTTTATGATGTAGGCCATTGGATTAGGCCTAACTTGATGCAGCATAAGTAAAATAACATGAATTTAAATTTCGGTTTTCTTTTCATTGTATTTCACTGAACTTGCGATACATTTTAAAAGTTCAGGGGATCATTTTTGAATTTGCATTTTTTACTTTAAGCGATGAATGTGGGCTTATCATGAGAATAAATTTTATTATGATGCTTGTAGAAATAGGTAATTATTTATATATTGCGAGGGAGATAAAGTGTAAAGTACTTTTGGAAATAATTTTTAATACATTTTTTATACTCAAGGAGCCTTTGGAGATGCAGCCCTCTCGTTCCTCAGTGGAAACATATCAAGGGGTCTTGAAGTGGAAACGGGAAATTAAAGATTCGGCTTCCTCTCAGTCCTGCCTCTCAAGAAAAATACCTTTCCTCGTAATCTTCCGATCAAGTTATGTTTCGCATTTCGTTTGATTTTACACTCATAAATACTCCAATTAGCGTATTGACCCAGTCTCTGAGAACACTTCCCCACGCCATTCGTTCAGTTTAGAATCGGAAATTCATTAATTTGGCCGCGTACTTCGAATTAAAAAAAATATCGAGTGATACGGACCAATTTTATTTTTCCCGACAACGTTCAACCACTGATTTATAGGGCAGTGGGTCACGTTTTCTTCGCAAAGCTTCCACGAAGCGCAAATAGATGAGTTGGCGAGACGGAAAAGGTTCAAAAGGATTCGGGGCAAAAGCAGTAGTGAGGGGCGCGGGTGTATTTTCATTGATGTCACAGTCACTCGTCAGGGAGGAAGCGCTCCGTAATTTAGCAAGTGCTTGCTCCGGCCTGTCTCCTGAGGTTCGTTCTCTCTTCCTGACGGAAATCAAAGTGTCCTTCCATCTCCTCTAGGCTACTCAGTGCCTAACCAACCTGTCGAAAGAGATTGGGTCGCTGCAGTTTCCTCTTTCCTCCCTCACTCTGTCTCTCTTTCTTGGCTTTTCCATTACGTCACTCGCCTTAACGCGACGCCGCAACCTCAGAGTAGAGACAAACAGAAGAGTTCTCAAGATGGCTGCGCAGTTACTAAGCCTTTGGCCAACAATGATCACCCCAACTTCAATATCACTATGGAAAAGGTGAAATGTTTATAAATAAAACTCATTTAGACTAATTGTACCACGCACATAATACTTATCGTTCTTCTTGAGTATTAGATTTAATAGTAATAAAATATAAAAAATTAAAAAAAACAACATCTTACCATATGCTATATCGTCCGATTCATTCAATCAGACCCTTTAGATCCATTACGTTATATAGTCGTTTTAATTTTGGTTACAAGCGCAAAAGACGAATTACGCTCTTGTTCCTATTTTATTTGAGCTCGCTACTATTTCATCACATTATCTTCAATATTCCTCTCAGGCCTGGCGTACAATCTTTTCTCAGCATCCATGAAGAAACGTTGTCTAAATCTATATACCTAATTAATTGAAAACTGATCCGTGTTTCAGAAGCTAACTGCACTCATATGTCGCTCCGAATTTACCTTCCGAAAACCTGAGTCTATTTCTAAAAATTATCCTTGTGCTTAAACAAAGTAGTTTTAATTAACACTGGAATGATATTTCTATACGCTGCTTATCCATAATCTTGCTATTCCATTATTATTTGACGTTAAATACATAGATTTAATATTTATGCTTCCACATTCGCACTGTGTGCTTTCTAAAGATAATACAAGGATTTATCTTCCTATGAAAATGAAATCTCCGTGTAAGTTAGGGTTCGAAACTCTTCTTGTCAAGTCTCAGAAGGAGAATCCTTACCTCGAGATTAAAATGCCAATGGATTCAACTTTGCGGAAGTGATCCTTTGTAAAATTGCAAGGGTTTTAAATTGCAAAAAAACCGTTGATAAGAGCGCAAGGGACTGAGGTAATTGTAGATCTTAAGAGTAATATAGACGAATAGTTCCTCACTCAATGGGGAACTAATGAGTACCTCCGACTGCGAGTCTTCAATTCAAAACTGGGCAACGAATAAATTTTTAGTTATATTAATGGTTATTGTGTTGTCATTGAAACGCGCTATCGTTCTACGGTTTGTGAGCTGCAGCCTTCACTCTATCGTTATGTCAGTTAATCTCTTTACCTCCTGCTGCGTTTCCTTTTTAGTATTCTTCATTATTCAGTCCTTGTTCTCAATTCTTAATGTTTGTAAATCGTTCTTTTTATACTGACAATGATAGAATAACATTATTCATCGCTGGGCAGCTTCATAAATATGTGAGCAATTGTTCGTCACCGTTCGTCCTTGGGTCCCTTTCAGCTTCCTTCGCAAGCGGAAATTTTCTCACAAAAGATCATATAATCTATGGGATATGCAATTATCGCGCTTGAATATTAACATGTAAACTGTAGACGAAGGGTTGACTTCACTCAATGAATGGGTTATGAGTACTACCACCGGCTGCGAGCCTTTGACCGATCCTAGGCATGCTTTCTGGTCCAGTTATTTTTTCTTACCAATTCACGGTTATTTCTCGGGTTTCCCACCGTGTGTGGTTTTGGGTAATTGGCCCCAATTAAATCCCGGCAAACCAAAAAATCACGGTGGAAAACCTGAGAATTATTCCTTCAAACTATACGCCGGGAAAAATTCAAATTCTAAATGCACGGCTAGTTCACCACCGCAGCTGCATAATCTATTGTGATATTCCTTGATGTTACTGCGTTAAATGAAATTTGAATTGCCGATAGTGTTTCGGTCAGTAATTTATCAGCAGATAATCACATTTAAAGATTCGTTTTATTTTACGCTATCTACGGTGGTTACTAGTGAAGTTGAGTAGGTACCTAGTGTAATCTCACCTTAGGCAGTAGAGCCCAATCAAGAGCAAAAATTTAAATTGTTTCGAGGAAAACCGGAGCAAATTATGAAAATCAAATGAGTCGAGATCTCTTTGGTCAATCACCGGGTTATATTCTTAATTTTCGTCTTCCAAAATTTCGATGAGCATATCGCCCATCAACATCTAGGATCCAGGAATCGAAATCTCGCAATCACTTCGATTTCTAGACCCCTGATGAAGATTGACGAGTCACTCGCTGGAACGCTGGAAGAAGGCATGGAGACCTGAATGACATGGAGAATCTAACCCGTCTTGAAACCCGAAGGATATTCAACCGAATAGTTCGTCGGGAAATCACCAGACATAAAATAAAACAAAAAAATGATATAATGAAAAAATAACGGCAAAAAAACTTACAAAATGCATACTAACGCATAAAAAAATACTAAAATTGTTCAAAATCCATAAAAAAATTGCACTTTTAATTTTCACATGTTTTGGGCCAATCAGGGCCGTTCCCGACTTCCGATGTCGGTTACGTTTAGTCTTCTTAATTTTAGTGTGCTTTTTACACTGGAAGCTTGTCTTTCTCATTCTCCTTTACTAACACTGGAAAGGTTATACTGGTCCCTTTACGCTTGAATCGTCAAAATTGTCCCGCGTCCCGCGTACACACTTTGCGTACTTTTCTCGCCGCTGAAGAGGTGGTAATGTATACTCACCGGCAGCTGACCCTTTTCCGGCTATACAAGCCGCGTCAAAATCGAGTGTTGTCTTCGTCGTCGAAATCACCAGGCGTTAAACTAAAATATACCGTTCAATAGGTCTAGTGCCCATACCCTCGACAGTATCTACAGCGCTGATAAAATAGAAAAATGGAATTGAAGACACTTCTCAACCATGATAAAAACTGACCCCAGAGAAACTGATAGAAACCAGAGAAAACTGACATTTACGCGTGTCGGGACTCTAATGAGCTGAGCCCTTGCATACTAAATGAATATAGTCGCGCGCGGATTTCGTTATGAGAGTCAAAAAAAAGTAACGCTTTATTTTGGTACTCAATCAACTCCATCCGACGGCATTCAAATACGAATCCGGACGACCTCTAATTAAGGTACTTCAAATATGCTCACTCGGATCGTTTCGGCTAAAAATATTTCGCGCAGTGACGCGGATAAAAGAAGAAAATAAAAAAACATACTCCGACCTTTTGGAATTTTTCCACCGGCTTAATTAAAATCGACCCACGAGCTGTGGGAGAGAGATAGAGAGATGTCTACGCTTTGATACGCGAGCCTGCCGCTGCTGCCGCTTCAGTTTTTGACGACAGTTTTTCCACGTTCCCCCCTGTGGACCTTCCCGGGAAGTGCGGCATTTTTAACTCCGCTCGAGGCATTGTCTCAAAGAGTAATTGGACGTCTCATTAGGCACGCAATCTTGTAATTAGCGGCCCTTGGCCCCTTCTCCTGCGTACGTGTCTGCTTTAGTCTCCCATTCGAGCTGCATGTCGACATTAAAAAAAAACCCTACCGAGAGGTAGGTAAGCTATACCTAGAAGCCATACGTCTCTCGTAAATTCAAAGAGCGCGCATGATGTTCCTTCCAATAGAGAACAGAAGAGTTACTTGTACGAATTTCTGTTTTAGATTACGATTGCATGCATTTCCTACATGTATGGGAATCTAGATATTAAACTAGTGAATGCTCTCACATGTGCTCTTAATAGAATAAAAAGACCTCTTTGAGAGAATGTTCTGACGGGGTGAAAGATAAAACTTCATCGACCCAGAATGATAAAGGCTATTTAATATTAGGTAATATGTTGGGAAAACAGGACATTATTACGAATTCTCTCACGATGAGGAAAATACAGTATAAATTGTTGAACGTTTAAGTACCAACAATGGCAGGCTGGAGATCCTTGCGGTTCAAAAAATCGTCTTTGATTATGATATAAGTTATGTGAATTGGAATTTATGGTGTTTCTGTCGTAACGTAGTAAAACGCGTTATCTCATATCCAATTTATGTGCCCACTAATTCTTATTGCAAAAAAAATTTCTTGAGGCTGAAAATGTTTTGATTTTATGATTTCAAAAGTATTATTATTTATTATTTAATCAAGTTCGACGGTAATCTTGAGCTTCTAAGCGGATATTTGATATTTTGGAAGGAACGTTCCACCTAGAGAGAGATATGACAAGCTCGAATGATATAACTGTTTGAATAGACATTAATTTATATGGTGTAAAATCTCGTATTAGTTTCAAAATAGTATTCCAGGGGGTGTGATTGAAATGTTCGGTATTGATTCCGACACCGAAGAAACCCTAAATATCATTATAATTATTATTGGGCGAGTCCTTGGCTACCCTCCGGAATTAATTCTGAACGATTCTTGCACACCCTACCGGGTATGGTAACCTACAGAAGATTTGGGGAATACTTGTATGGAATAGAAACTTTTTCACCAGAACTTTCTCATCACGAAAATCTTGGATGGGTTTTTTAACAAAATTTTAGGAGATAGGGTTAGTTTGGTAGCTAGGGTGTTGATGGTAGTGGAGAAAATTTTTTCATAGACTTCTCAATCCGCATTTAAGTGCTTTGTGGAGATCACTTCATGTAGAGCATACCGTCCCTCGGATGAGACGTTAAGCCGTGTCCCCCGTGGCGCCTTTCGTTAAGAGAAGGGTAAATCCGACATTGGGATTCTCTCCACTCTTCCTTCCTTACTCTTCCCTATGGCGAACATGACCTTAACTGTCAGTCGCCTCCTGTAAATACCATACCATGCTAAATTATAGTACACTGCGCACTGAGATAAAGCCGTTACACACGGGGCACGTGATTGCGCTGATTAGAACTGCATTAATTTATGTTTATGGCGTGGAATTGCGTGAATGCAAGAATAAAATTATATCACGGGCTATTTTGCCATTTTACGTCCACGAATTCTCGCATGTGTTCTAGCGATTCACCGCTTTAAACGACGCAATTTTGACTGCGCCTTCTTACACACGCCAGATTATGTGAGTGCGTGCCCCGTGTAAAACGGCCTAACGGTTGAGAAAATTGTAATTGAGAAAATATTTCGCTCAAAGGTATTTCAACACTATAGATGGATTTAAAAAAATGACGTTTAATGATACCTTTGCGGATTTCTGTATCTTGTTTCATTAGAGAAACACTCGGAATATGAGGCATAACTCGGGGTAAAATGATTTATTAAGCTCAAAGTTAGAATTTTATAAGCAGAAAAAAGTCATACAAAAGTTCTAATTCACTCCCGTAGGACCTCAACTTACCTCTTTGTACGGCGGCTATTTAGGGCACTGGGATGACAGATTTAACCCAGGAAATAAATGAAACCCATTGGAAAGCCTATAGTTGCGTTAAAAACTGTCACGAGCGTACGTGAAATGTTTTGCAGCTTTTCAAGGGATTAAGCTGGGAGTTTGGAGAGACTTTGAGGCTTCACGTAGCTTAAGCTGTTGGGGTAATCCAGAAGAAGCGTGCTTGAGAGTGACACTGGGATAATTACTTAGTTGCCGCCTTACGCCTCTTGAAATTAGGGAAGCGATTAAATATGGATGTCCAATCTTCTAATTGATCCTCCTCAAAAAATAACAAACGTTTCGGCAAACTATGGGGAACCTACTCAACAACAAACAAGTTTTTTGTTTGTTGCTGAGTAGGTTTCCCATAAATAAAGCATTTGGCTTAGCCGGGATTCGAACCCGGATCTTCCGATAGCCGTTTAGGTTTTCTATCAGGTACACTAAGACATCTTCCTCTAAGGCGAATCTCAGGGTGATTTTTACCGTACAAGAAATTTGAGCATATTTTACTGCATAAATTACTTTCAAGGATGACACCCTCGGGAATGGAAATGACCTACCTACCATTGTATGATATTCACTCGACCGTAGTTTAGTTCTGGTTGAGCTCTACCGTTACCTATCCTATCAAACCATCCTTCGGGTTGAACCACTAAGTGATTGAGGTAACATACTTGGATGTTAAAAAAACAGAACAAGGGTACATTGAATCTGAACAATTAAATGACTATTTTTTTAACTGAATATATTCTCATGCTTATTAGCCGACAATATCTCCATTTTCCATTTACTATTACTGATACGACAGATGCTACGAAAATACTGACTGAAGAACAGGTCGTTGAAAATATGGCATGAGAACCAAAGCATAAGAAAAATCTAATACGTTTCCTTCATATCCCAAGGGAACCTTCTTAGTTTTCAAAATAAATACACTGAATTGCTAAATATCTTAAATATCTCACCTCTTATCTTTAAACCCTTGCACATTTCATAGTTGGCATAAATGGGGAGTGGGGTTTTAGATTTTGATATCAAACTAAGGGGACTGCTATGCTTTTGGTATTTCCTCAAGCACGATAGAGTTTACTACAATATTGCGTCTATGAAACTGAAATACCACTTCAGAGACTCAAATTTCAATCATCATTTCATGTAAAGATACATTCCATACTTACAAGTACGCATTAATTTCTCTCCACCGGCATTTTGTCTTGGCATCGTACTCGTCTAAATCTTACGCTAACATCTTGAAATTGTCTGATCTATGTAGCAGACCCTTGTCAACATTTTCTGTATCTTAGAGTTGAAAATTCTACCTCGATGCATCTCAGATTTATGATTTTTATTTTCAAGTTACAGACGAAAGTTGAAAAAGGTGTACAGTCTACACCCTGACCATCTCAAGATATTAGTTATTGTATTGATCGTGTAGTAAGCCACGAATGACGATCTATCAAGGAATGTATTCAAAGCGCCCATCAGTTTCTGCTCAACGGACTAAGATTGGATAAAAAGACCTATATCACGT
The DNA here is from genome assembly GCF_921293095.1 of Ischnura elegans. Lineage (NCBI taxonomy): Eukaryota > Metazoa > Arthropoda > Insecta > Odonata > Coenagrionidae > Ischnura > Ischnura elegans. Next base: position 91,426,871 of record NC_060252.1, read on the forward strand.
GACGGATGTGATGGGCATCATTGGCTGACTACGACGATAGCGTGCGTTTTCATACTGTTTATTTCGATTGGAAATTAAATTTCAATTGAATTCAATACTCACGAGGAAAGAAAAGAACCACAATTTATATTTTATCCAATTATAAAAGTTCACTTTGCTATTACCATTGCCCATAGTGATACGGAAGATGGGTTTTAGCTCTTAGTATTGACTTTTGAATTTTGAGCTGCCATCTTGCGTGGTCTTGAACATATTTCTCTGGAAAAAAACAAATTACGAGTGATCAAGCGTGAGTGATGCTTCCACATAAGTACCGCGGACACGTGTTAGATAAGGATTTCGAAGTCAAATGACAAGGAAACAATAATCGCCAATCCCACATCAAGAGGTTTACACGAGGAGAACAGATGTACGTACAAATTGGAATTAAATGGATGAGCGTCAACTACGAGCCATTCAAATAGGCGCGACAGCCAATGACGTACCAGGCGGCACCGACAATACCGTTGCCATGGAAACGATGGCCCAAATAGCGCGCCGGTTGAATACGCGGTTTGCGTCACATCGCCAAACTCGGAGAACATCCTACGACGCGACGTCAGGAATCTGTTTGTTTCTCTCCGCTCTCTTTTTTTTATTATTCATACGCTTCGGCTCTTGTTCCTGCCAGAGTGAATTCTGGGAAGAGAGAGAGAGAGGTGGAGCGAATCGCAGAAGGGCGAGCTGGGAAATAAAACCCGCGTGTTCGAATGCACGCATTATGTCGATTGGCGGGAGTCGTGGAGGGAACAGAATCGCTGTGATTAATGACTCTGCGCGAAGCTGAGAGTGAGAAGTTTGGTGAATGGGACACCCCGCGGTTACGGGGCCAAAACTGCTCCATCTGTCGGAGAAAGGTGCAAAGCCTCATTTACAGAGGGCTGATCAACTCGACGTAACTCCGCATAACTCTGTGCGGCTCCGCACTGTACATCGCAGCTACACTGTCAAATTTTCACGAAAGTTTCATCACGATTTGCGAGGCTCAAAATAAATTGGTTTAGACTTACTTTTACTTATTTTCTTCAACAACCATGTGGTCATAAAAATCTTTCAGAACAATGAAGTAGGCTAAAACTTGAAAAAAAAGATATCTACTGCATAATATTATGTCAGTTGAAATATCGTGCTATTTATAAAATTTCCAGTATTTTAGGTTCACTTTAGCGCCATTTGCATTTAGCTATAGCTTTTGGAAAACAACTCCGGGATAAGTTTACGTGTATCTGACAGGAATTACGGGGTACTTCTTTTTATTTTCATCATGATTTTTGCTATGGTTACAAAATACGTATCCCATTTCAGATTATTATCTCGAAGATATATATAATATAATCTATCAATATTTCTCTAATATTAAGGCATGTTTTATCACATGAATTGATCTAGCTTTACTGATATTTGTATGAAATTTTGGAGTTCTTTGTGAGTCATATCAATAATTAACAGGATGTTATTAGATGCGCATGAATGAGATTTTCTCGGAAATGTTTTCGTGTCTGATTTTTGAAATTTTTCTCAACAAAGTTAGGTAAACTTAATTGTTAGAAGATATACAGAAAAAAATGGTTGCCAAGAGGTACGAATGAGTCTCTGCTCTGTGCTGACATCGAGTGGAAAATCAAGTGTACCACTAAATATCCAATTGATCTTGATTGTTATCTATACCTAATTTCTGTATGTAACTTTGTTTAGAAAAAAGAAATCACTTGTACCCCTTGGCTTCTCACCCACTCAATTGACCTATTCTTTTACTTGATCGATTCTACTCTCCAAATATTTTAGTCAATCGATTCTACTCATCAAGGCTTAAATAGAATTTTACAAGGTTTAAATCGAAAATCAGAGAAGAATAAAAAAATATAATGGATGAAACAGAATTATTTATCAACAACCCCATGAAAGTTCTATGAAAGTCAATTCCGTGAAATTGGCCTAAAACTCCTGGAATATGATTGGTGGATATTGCACGAATATTCAAAATATTTACAAGGTTGATAAAAATCCAAGTTAACCGAAGCTAAGTTCACGTGAACGAGGGTTAAGCATCATAATAGCCCAGGGGATGGAGTGCAAGGAATCATGGGTGAGGTTGGGGGTGTGGATGAAAAGTCGGCTTCGTTTGCGAGGAACGGGTGGAGCAAGCGTGTTTGCGAGGTTTTCAACTCTGGCTGTTTCCGCAAAACTTGGCTTTCCGAGAGTTGGAAAACTCTCTCCCCCTTTGAGATCTGAAGTTTCGCTTTTGAGCTCCTTTACTCCACACTTCTGGCCGTGACTGATTCCTATACTTCGCCCTCAACCTCAAAGGGTCCATTAACGGAGAGACTCTTAAACCCCCCCCGAATGGGCCATTCCCTGATTAGCTCCGCGATTTTATCCAAGCCATAAAAGTGGCTGGCTAGACACCCACTCAATGTATGCCCGACAGCTTTGAAAATAAGGAGCTCTTCAAAGAGTTCGATTTCACTCCGCTCGTTTTGAATCATGACGAGAATTTTCAATAGTTTTAATGGATCAAATGTCTATTATAGGGACGTAGATCAGCAAATTGTTTGTGTTCGAGCTTTGTATTTTTAGTGAAAAGTGGTGTTGATTTTGGTTAAACTTAAGAGGCGTATTATGTATGGAGTATATTTTGGGGTAAAGGTGTCGAGATCAATGAAAAGTTAAAGTAATTTTAAATAAGGACCTCCCATGTTATATGATGTATGAAATTAATGTTATCACTGTTATTATTAAGGTATTCTACCGATTAAGGTAAGTTTCCATGCAGTTCTCAAGAAGCGTTCTGGCAGCCTCCCCTTCCTTCATGGACTTCCCTTTTCAATTCACAATAAAGCCCACTCCCTTTCATTCTATCTAAAAATTCTACTCTCTTCCTTGCTCTTCCTTCCTCAACCCAAAATCCTTCCCGCTAACACTGTTTTCGTCATCCCCTCCCCGCTCGTATCTCATCAAGAAGCCTTCTCTCCTCACCCACCTTGTCCGAAACTTTGTCGTTCCTCCTCCTTTCCGTCCCCTTCTCCATACTTATCCATACCCACATGGAGAAGATGAAATGAAGGGCAAGGAGGAAGAGAAAATAAATATCAACCTTAAAAAATATGCACGATAGATACACTACATGAATGGTACCTACCACGACAGCTCTGAGTGGCGAGGCCGGAGTTTAAAACTTAACATTTATCTCACTTCAGGTAGAGCCTGAATTATCAGGCCTTCTCGTGCCCTTTAACAGTATTTATAAGCACTAAAAAAACATTTTTATCCGTGAGAAATAAATCATGTGAGGCGGGGTTCAAATAAACGAGACAATCATCTTTGGAATAGCAGCTGTTTCTGGATGGAATTCGGAATAATAGGATCAGCAAAAAAAAACTAACGGGCAGTTTTTAAAATTAAAATTAAAATATAGTTTTATAATGAGTGCATTCTAAATGGGATTGCTCACCCATACGCTAAATCGTGTTTTATTTAAAATATTCTGTAAAAGGAAGGGAAATAAATGACAAAAAAGATCTTCCCCATTCAGCTATTTTTCTCATCGCTTTTAAATGAAGAAAGTGCGGAAGTTGTCGCTCTGTTTTCATGAGTTGATGACGCCATTTGAGTTTTGGGTCATTATATTCTTCTAAGTGACCCAACCCTTAAGAGCGACACGGAGAACATCACTATATTTCCAGGTCCTACAGAGCCGATAAATTAAGAGCGATATTTTGGAGAACGGATAAATATAGGAATTCGTTTTTCCCCCGAACCATAAAGGACTTCAATAAATGCTAGTCATAATTTTATTTGAGCATTTAATTTTTATATACAAACAGCTTGTGTTCTAAAACCTCTTGTCACACGCCTGTTTAGGCGGCTTGCGGGGTAGAATGAAGACGAGATGACGTAGACTTGACGGGAAGAATCGCTCACTAGTGTTTATAGATACGTACCGCATGAAACGGTTGCGCGGGGCCGAGAAGTGATGTTGAAGCGGTGAACCCCACAGAAAGAGTCGGTGATATCATCAACCGGTCCTTGAAAGAGGTAAGGCCGTCGATTTTTCCCTACTAATAGCTTGAGAAGTAGGTGACGGATTTGAAGCGGAAAAATACTATTCTCTTAACTTTTCAAACTTTATCGCGATCTAAAATTATAAAAGAATTGACAAACAAGCGCATTCGGGCTTACTTTTATCTGCATTAGTGTTAGGAAAGCTTTGTAAACACACAATTTTGTTGCATTTTTCATCAAACTGAAATTAACTCAAGGTAATATACCTAGAACGTAGACACCGCGTGGGATCTTTTTCTAGTTTATTTTCTTAATAATCGCAAAGAATTTTTATATATATTATTAAATAGTTAACTTTTATAATCTTTATTGATCCAAAAACATTCTTTACAATTAAATTGATACAAATATAGATATAGATTAGACCTTCGGAAAATAATCGTATTGCTGGTTTTGAATGCCTATCTATAACGTCTTTTTTATGAAAATGTGTAAAACCAGTAATGCACGTAAATAAAAGAGCAATGGAAAATAAATGGAATATAAATTTCATTAACAAAGGTAAAAAGGAATATGGTTTGAAATTTTCTCTACATTTGAAATTTACATTCAAATTTCTAAAGCATTCATGCGGTCACTTCGGTGCCAGAAATTAACTCTTATGAAATTATTTCCAGATTAGCTACCAGTTCCTATGAAACGGTAGGTACTTGTGAACAATTACTAACCATTAAAATAATCATTTAAATAATGTTTTTAAGCTCGTAATAACCATATTTGTGCATTTAATAAATACCAACTATGCGTTCACCACCATTCCGAAATCTAAAGAAATAGAAGCTTCCAAAAGGTAGAGACAGAGTTAATGCCATTCACCAATATTACCTATTTACTTCCTGTCAACAACCGTTATCTGAGGAATTCGCGCAGGGAAAGTACCGCTTTCCCCCTGAATCATTATCAGAAGGGGAAAGTGAGAAAAGTGAATTGATACAGCGTTACGTGCATTTTTTTCTTTCACGAGGCATCAGGGCCCTTCCCGCTATGCGGCAACTCGGACTTGCCCAGTCATCGCAAATCACTGGACGAACACACTTGCCAACCTCTCAATCTCTGCCCGTCGCTTTGGGAGCAGCTACCGTGCAATTTTAGCACCACACTTGTTGTTCCTCTTATGCAATAACGTATTAACGATCCGTGGGGAGAAGGGGGAAAATTGGTTCGGACTCCGCCCACATCCTTTCCCGGAGTTGACGCTTCGATCATATTACTTTGCTACGCAGAAGTCGTTGAAAAATATTTATAACATATTATTTCGAAAACGACTTGCTTTATAAATAGCGACTGTTGTTTTGTACAAATGAGATTGCGATATTTTAGCCATTTTAGCCGATAATTGAAATTTTAAAACAGAAATACACCATTTTTGTTCACCTTAAACTCACTAGTGATTCTTGATTGGAATGCAAGCTAAGCCCTTCATTTGGATTGATTCACCTTGGATTTTATTTTCCGATACCTTCAGAAAAATAAGTTAATTAATTATTATGGAAAATTGCTACTACCTTTCATTTTTAATACGCCAAACTTCCACTATATCACGCCTGAATCAGTTGAACTTATTATAAGTACACTAATTTACCCATCATAATATCGTATTATAGTTAACTTCACGCTGAAAATATTGCTAATGTGAATGAAATGAAGGATATATATTATAAAATGACATTTAATCATTGTAATAGATTAAAAATCACACTTAGTTGCGGTTTTGGATAAGATTTGGTGGGAAAGTACGGAATGAATAACAAGAATCAAGGATATTCAAAATTAAAAAAAAAATACGGCTCGACGCTTTAAAATACAAGATCATTGAATGAAATTAAAAAATCGACAGTCCCTTGCACTCTTCATTTAAACGCAAGTTAAGGCCTTCATCTGGATTTATTCGTATCGGATTTTCTTTTCCAAACCGACATACTTTTTAAAGAAGGTTTGCTTCTGGAAGATGAATGACTTGCAATAATCTTCTTCGCCCCATTTTTTTTCGATTCTCCGTGAAAAGTCTTGCCGATAGCCTCGCAAGATTTCTCGCCTCTCTAGATATGACCCACTCCAGTTCTTGGGCTTAATGGGCCGCCGAGTACAGTCTCCTGCGCTTTCAAACACCAATGCCCTTTCAAGTAAATAAATGAGCGGTGAGACAGAAATCGTGTCATGATGTGATAGTCGGAGGAAATGACAGGGAGCGGGAGATCGGCATAGAAATAATTGGAGCTCACGAAGGAAAGAGTATATCCAGGATACGTTCTCTTAGCACTCGCATTTCGATAATAATCCGAAGGCAAGCGTGTTATGGGAAGATAAACATGATATTTGCTTCACACATGCATCCTTGGATGTAAATCATTTGTATGTTGCGTAACACATTCTCCTCCCTTATCGTTAAATAGGCCTGAAAACTCGGGGCTCTCAGTGTCCCATTGCCGAGTGATAGACATTCGCTTAGCGGGAATTTTATTGGTTTTCAAACGGGAATGAAACTAAAAATAATTTTCTCACGTTAAAGAAAGTGTTGCAGCCTAGTATGTGTAGTGGTCGCTTGGTACTGATCGAAGAGAAGGCTTGTCTAAATGGGTAATTGAGTAAAAAAAGAATTAAAGTTTTCTAGTTTTTACAACTCAGTTTTGGGAATAGTTGCGGCAACTTTTGGGTTTTTAAACTCCGAGCCGAGATAAATTTCATTTTCACTTTCAATAGAGGAATGTGAATGAGGTAACATCTTCGGGTATTGTAACCCTGGAGTGGATGGGAATTTTTATGAGACGAACGATGAAAATTGGAAGAAAATATTGCGTAACGTCACATTTTGTGAAAGTATCTGTGAAAAGTGAAAGCAGGTTTTTTTCGTAGGTACTTTAAAAAGTTTAATACCATGGTATTGTGAAAAAGAGTTTGGTTGGCACTTATAAAACGGTGAGAAACTCCGCGCGTCTATCAATTAACCTATAGCTGCAAAATAAACCCAAAAACGGTTTAAGTAAAATATCTCTAGTTTCAAGCTATTCAAACCAATAAACGAGATTAGACCCTAATTCACAGCTGTTATTTCATAGATTTACATATTTTCACCCGGAAGAAAATGACCTTAAAGTCATAAAAGTTCATTTATGCCACGCGCTGGCGATTATTATGTTGAATTACGGCAATTTACCGCTTTCAGGAAGAATTTAACTTAAATTGCTAATTGCTACTATTGAAACGCAATTGGTATGCATCATATGGAACAAGTGAAAGCGATAATTGAGGTTTATAGGTGCTAATAGGTACGTAGAAATAGCACGCCGTTGCTTCAGGGAGGTGATTTTTGCATCCAATTGCATTTAAATATTGGCCTACAGCGCGAGGCAAGCGATTGCGCATTTTTGCATTTCATAGCTCAAAAAATAAAGCCGCTATAAAAATAGTTTGACCTCATTGTGCGGCATATATGTTGAGTGCTAGCATTAAAAATATTAACTATACTATATTTAACTAAATTAATCCCTTTGGCATAAAGGCTTCAGTGGAAAGAGTGACTCAATTAGTTCGAAATTTTATCTCCCGAAAATTCCTCAAGCTCGTCTTTGCTTAAACCTTTCGTAATTGGAGCTTTAAATGCGCATTATCTAATTTAAAGCTCGGTGCTTAAAAGAGATAATTGCGTAGAATTGAAAACGGCTATAATTGGTGCGGCAGATGCGAGGTAGCAGGAGATAGGACGGTATGAGGTTTGAAGGCTTTTGCCCAGTTTCGAGCGGTTCGGTATCTTGGGAAACGGTCGCCTGATAATCACACTTATACCCGAAACTCAAATAAGTTTTACTCACCAATATTTCTCCGGCAATCAAATTGAGTGTATTGAAAAGATACAAGACTGATTGCAGGAAATCTATTTTCGATGATATTTTTGCAACACATCTCAGAGCAACATTGTATATGGTGAAGTGAATACAAAAGGCTATAGCGGGATAAGATGGTAAAATCTGCACTAGGCTAGATTCTTATTTGGGATTATGCACTCGAAAGTAAATATTTAGAAACCCCTTTAGCGAAATTTTTAGATGCCTGGGTGGTCCCACGGTCCTTTTATCGTAAAAAACGTGTTTTTTCGAAAAAAAAAAAAATCCTGAGCGATCCTTTACTTTAAAAAATCTGAAAAAATTCATGAAAGTATATTTTTATGTCCAAATACACCCTGATTTTTTTTCATACTTTTTGGGTCAAAATTGAGTTCATGAAAAATATTTTAAATTTTTCATGAATTTTTAGGTTATGTTAGTAATATTTGGCAAACCTTTAAAAAATCATTTTTTGTGTATTTTTTATTGTTCTTTTGAATGGCCGTGTTAGATTTGCCATTTTTACTCCGGAAAATCCTCAAAATTTGAAAAAACCCAATTTTTGGTGTTTTCCCCCATACGTTTTAGCAGATAAACTCTACCGCATGTCAATTAATAACGATTTTTTAATTATATTTTCGTTTTTTTACATGGTGGGATCAGGTTTGCCGTTTGAGCTTTAAAGAAAATATAGCCCTGCGTCTTAGTGAGCTCCCTGAATACATGCTGCACTGTATACAACTGCTATGTAAAATCTCTAAAATGATAAAAGGGAAAATATTAAAAATTAAATATTAACTATGCTTAATTAGCATCATTTTATTGAATTTTGAAATTTTATCGAATTCGTATTACAATTGTGGTAGAAGCCGCATACATTAACAGCTAGTCAATGCGTATTTTCGCATTTTAAAGGGGGACTTGGAGTCTTTGTAAAGATTATTTTTTTAAGATTATTTGAATGTGCTTGGGAGGATAATACAGAACTATTCGGGAATTGATGAGATATATTGTTGTAATGGCACGCTGGGGATATTGTTTAATTATGTGCGCGGGATTGTTGCGAGGAGTGTGCAGTTTGGCTGAGGGAAATGTATTGTTGACAGTCGGTCGTCACTCGAGAAATGAACTGATCGGTGGTATTTTCGGTGCGCGCGAGTGTACTGAATACGGCGAGTGCATAATCCCAAATAAGAATCCAGCCTAGTGCAGATTTTACCATCTTATCCCGCTATAGCCTTTCTTTAAAAAATAACCTAAAAAGTTAAATGACTTTTAAGTAAAATTTGATAGTAAAATGTATAATTTAGCACTTTCGCGGCGAATAGAATGAGTAAACTTGTAAATCTAAGTAAAATCTAAGGCAGCCGACGTTTCTGGTTAAAAATTATCATTAATTATCATTATTTCGATCGTTTGAGAATGGGTAACTAGACGGAACCCGAAACTTCGGCTCCCTTGCATTTTCTTACCCGCGCGGAAATCGAAGAGAGGTTTATTAATTTGATGGCATTAGTTGACTCAGACCTACTGACGATTTATCTCTCATCGCTCTTGATGCTAGTCACATTCAACCTTTACAAAAATTTGGTAAAAAATGCACCCAAACCAAAGACAAACAACCAAGGAACAATCAAATTAGAATTATTATTTTATCACACACTTCCTTTCTTTTGATTTGAAAATATCTCTCAAAAATATAAAGTTGATTCTAGCCGTTCAATGGAACCTTAAACGGAAGAAAAAATATTTTTCTCCTACTTTCAGTCAGTTTGGTGCACTGAGGAACTCCTTGTTTCTAAATTTAGATAATTGATGGAATTCGTAAAATTGAAAGCAATTTGTTCATACCTAATAACGATTTTTCTCTCATCGTACTTGCTGCAAGCCATTTTATATCTATGTAAATATTTGATGAAATATGCACCCAATGAGAAACTACGAAGGAGCACCCAAATTTTAATTAATATTTAATGTCACTTCCTTTATTTTAATTTGAAAACATCTCCCAAAAAAGTTTATTCTAGCCGTTCAATAGAGTATTAAGCGGAAGAAAAAATATTCTTCTCCTACTTTCAGTAAGTTTGGTGCACCGAGGAACTCTTAAATTTTTAATTTATTTGGCTTCCCCTATCTTTTCCAAACTTCGTCTAAGATGTCGGAGTTACACTCCGAGATGGAGAGGCGGTCTAGAGAAGCGTTGAAACTTAAAGAAGACTTCCTTAGTTAGGGAATTGGTGGGGATTCGCGCGTGATGACCAAGACTTCACTACTCGTCGAGCAGTTCGTCCTGCGGCAAGAGGTCCCTCTAGGGAATTCTCATGACTGCGGAGTAAACAAGACGCTCACCTGTTTGCAATTCTGAGGAAAGCTCATCAAAGCCTTTTCAGATGGGAGTGACTCCTATCCACGCGAGAGGGAATTGACTTGGATAAAACCTCTGCTTAAAGATTCATTCTCGTTTTGTTAGTTTTTTCCTCAATAATTCATTCTTAGTAAGGAAATCCTAAGTTTGGCATTCTGCAGCCCTAAAATCTTGCCTTTCTCATGCTAGTTTTTCCACACGAAACACATTTTCCGGCGTAATTCCGTGGAAAACTTTTATTTTTAAAATAACAAAATTACTTGTCTATTACCACGCTTCTTTCTAGTTAAAGTATACCGGGACTAGCCATGATGATAACTTTACGGGAGTCACCCAGAATGCACAAATTGTGCGAAAGATCCACGGAGAAAAAAATCATTTGCCTTGACCGGGATTCGAACCTGGATCCCCCGATTTCCTATTAGGCGCTTTAGCCAGTTAGCCATCGGGTTAGAAAATTACGTAAGTTAGAAATCGGGGGATACAGGTTCGAATCCCGGTCAAGGCGAATGATTTTTTTCTCTGTGGAGCTTTCGTATAATTCTTCATTTCTGCGAGCCCAGGTTTCGGCACATAAGTAATGCCATTTTTAAGGTCCTTTAAAATGGCAATATGGGTCGGTTGAAATGAAGTAGTGTGGAAATAAACAAGTACTTTAATTATGTTTAATAGTTTTTTTTCCAGTTTTCCAATGTTCCTCTTCACCCCTTTGTTTTTTTTAACCCAAATTACTTTTCTCTCAGTTTTCTCGGGGTAGTTTCATTCAATTATTCCCTCCATAATATTTCTCATTTAATCAGTCTCGATTAATGAAGGCATGGTCTAACCACAGGGTCCTTCTCTGACGTATGCTCCACATTTCTATTGCTTCTTTTATTATTCGGGAAACATCCTCATTTATCTTCGCGCCATATGATCTTCCGCACCAGCCATTAGCGCCAGGTCTCAAATGCTTCATGCCTTTTCTTGTCAGCTTTTTTAATGATAAATGTTTCTGATCCTAGACCATTGCCCAGACGAATGTTTAATGCTATTTCTTTGTCGCCTTTAAAAGCTCCTGAAGAACAGTATCGACCTTTTTGTCATATTTACCGTCCTAGCTTGGGCTCTCCGTCGCTAATGACGTGTGAATAAAATGTACTCGTCCAATACCGGATAATAGTGTTCATGGGTGAGGTCAGCGATTCCAATAGTTTATCTGTTTCTGAAATAAGTAAGGAAAGCCAGAGAAATTTGGATGAAAAATACCTACGAAAATGTGCAGAATAACCTCTCACGGGGAAAAGTGGAAGTTGCCTTTTGGATACAGTGAAACCACTGAAAGGAGCAGAGCCCAAGATGCAATCCATTTGTTGAGGTGGAAGTTGGCCACCCCCACAGTAGGATGCGGAATATTGCAAAAGAATATCGAATTATTGGACTTAGGGGCCATTCAAGTAACGTGTAAGAACAATTTTGCCAAATTTTTTAACCCTCTCGTTTTCCTTACGTAGAGAAAAATATACACAACTTTTTGAGTTTTTTAAGTTACATCAATTAAGCCATGATTTTTAATTGATTCACAGTTTTTTTTCCGGAGAGGTAAGAATAATTTAATCTGTTTCATTACAGGCGAGGTTGTTAGTGTCCGGAATGAAATATAAATGAAATAATGTTGCGATAAATCGCAATAAAATTTTTTTGAAGGCATTTTTAGATTTTGCTTCATGCAGATGTATCAATATTATTGTAAAGTACGCGGTATCCTTAGGGTATGCAATCCTTGGTGGAAAGCCACTCTAGCTTACTCTCTGAAATCGGGCTCTATTGGCCTACGCATGGGGAATATTGTGTTCCCATGAGGGTGTGGATGCATGGGAGCCGTTGATATGAGGTTCATTGTTGTTGTGGCCAACACGGGTTCAAGGCAACTGAGGGATATATAGAGAGGATAGCAGTGGCGAACTAATTGGTCCGTCCCTGGGCATGAGCTGACCCCATGCGGTGTAATCCCTCTTTGGTCTACCAGCGTCCCAATAATTGGCACTACCCAACTCAAGAACCAAGTTGTCTATTCAAGAAATACAATAGAAGATTTCGAGAAGAGTAGAGGAAAATTCAGCATTTAGGGAAAGATTTTGGGTCAGGTAAATGTCAGGTGTACGGAAATACGGAAATAACGAAACGAATGATCCATGATGAAAACAGAAATGGTAATTTCCACACTATTTAATTTAGCACTCAACGACCGACCATGGTTTCAACACTTAGTGCCATTTTCAAGGTGTTTCACAAAGGTTTTTAAGGTTTTTCACAAAGTGTTGAAACCATGGTCGGACGTTGAACGTTTAATTAAATAGTGTGGAAATAACCATTTGTGTTTATATCATGGGAATAGCAAACCTCCACAAAATAAAGCCTGAAACGATTTTATAAAAGAATGATATTAGAAGCAAGAGAAACATGAGTATCGGTAAATTTATCAGCCGATAGGAATAAGAAAGATTACTCTTTGCAACCACCCTTGGGACTAATGAAGTTTAATTTATAAACGGTTTAATGGTTCATTCCAAGTTAATAAATTCCCTGTGACTTATGTTAACCATGAACTTGCTTTCAGTGTAAACCTATTTTGATTGCCTCCGGCTGTAATCGAATTTGCGTTAGCTGCCAACCTATTTCGTTTGACGAGGAAGCAAATGAGCATAATATCTCATTATCCAATCTTAGGGTGAGTGAGAGGTTATCCACAAATCAGCTTGGAAAACAGAATTAAATCCGATGATTAATTATGACAGCATCTTTTTACTTCAAATAGGAATGTTTGGATACATTATTTTCAAATCAAAGCGCTCTTAACGAACTGCAGAGAAGGGTGATTCACACGAATGTTGGGATGAACGAACGAGCAGTTTGATGACCGACAGGTATGACCTTTGCTTAGGTTGAAACCCTCGACATCTCCTCGTAATCTTCGCAAGCCGTCGAAGCTGACCTTACACCTTCCTCAACTGTGATTTTCTTGGCATCACAGAGCCTCGATAGTTTATGGTTTTATGCGCTCAAGGTTGTTGTTTAACCACGCTACTCACGCAGATAAGAGTGTATGTGTTGTATTTATTTCCCGTATTATTTATTGTTACATTTATTGTGTTTTTAAACTGTTTACTTTTTATTAATGCATCCGTAATTTTGAAGACATTCAAAGAATCGTCATTGCGTTCCATTGAACCATCGCACCCCTCGGAGTTGAGAAGATCAATTTTCGGCTTATATACATTTAACATGAAAAATAAGCGTTTGAAGCCTATTAATGAAATTAAAAGATGAATTCGCGTGTATCCGGAGGGTCAAGGAAAAATATTACGGGAAATTATTTTTGTCTGCTTTCTACATTTTGGGCTCCCATTAACAAACAAAAAAAGAAAAAAAATTATTAACAAACAAGGGATTTAGTCATTGGGCTTGTTCAACGGTTATAACTAATTGCTTTCCTTTTCTCGAAAGGAAATTTATAAAATATTTTCTCTCGGAGTACCTGAGAAGGGATGAGGACCGAAGCGGAATGAAAATATATGCCTTACACTAAAAGATATTGGCAGAAGGATAATGGTGGATTCGACAGAGATAAGGTAGCTCTTTAACATTTTTCGCTCATGAAAATTCTCATCATATTATATCATTTCTTTTTTTGTATTCCATTTTGATAAGAGGCATGTGTTTTGAGCGACTCATACCACTTTATAATTTTGTCCACTTTATTCCCTGTGATATTCATTCCTAATTTAAATTAATTAGTGGTGGAACCATTGCACATTTCGCTGCAAATGATGAAAAGTATACCCTGTTTTGATAAAAAAGATCAATTGTTTTCCAACAGCATTCGAAGTTAGAGTAATATTTTAAATTATAATTCTTTGTGTAATTATAATAAAAATTTTATCCTTTCCCTTCATGGTAACCTGTTATAAAAAATAAGTGATTATGATGAAGGGTGAGGTAAATGTAGAACCTGTTATCCTCAAAAATAGTTATACTAATGAAAATTTCTTAATGTTCTCGCTACCATATAAATAACACCGAGGACTGAGACGCAAAAAGGTACTCGTCGGTACATTTTGTACCCAACTGGCAACTTTCTTCGAAATTCTTAATCACGGTATCCGGCGTTGAATCAGTAGCCTCATCTTGTCTGAGTGATATGTGGTCCAACGACTCAATTCTTCCGCCGTAAAATGTAGGGCGCTGGAGGTGATGACGACGGCAGATGTAAAGGGCGCTCGCTGCTCCGTGATTGGACGAAGACTTCCCGCGGTGCCATCGGCGCACGACTGGCCAGACCGCCCGCGGGGATGCGCCTTGCTGCTTTCAATTGTCTCCACCCTGGCGATGCTTGCCTTCAGTCGCGATTACATCGCATAGGATACTGGCCGAAAAGAGACACATAAATTTGAGGTTACATTATAATTTTCAGCTATTCAGTATCGTGAATATCCACATTCAGGGTATTTACCCTGACTTGAATATTCCCTGGAATCATTGCTATCATCTAGCCAGCTAGAATTTCTTTTGTTAACCAGTGCGCGTTCCGACACCATGACACTGCTCAGTGCTCACTGAACCGTCATTCCCCTTGTAAGAAGATCTTTCTTTGGGTGTATTTCCTCACGGTTTTAAATATCATATGATACCAATTGAGAATAAATAGATCATTCCACACTCATTGATGCGCTGCGGGCATTGTTGAAAACCTATTTAAATTCGCCCAAAGTAGCAACAATAATTAAGCTTCATCGGGACTGACTTGAATATTTACATTTATCATTGCATATATTTGTTTATTAAATTCAATCGTAAATAAATTAACCGTCATTAGTTCCAAGGTTGGTTGCGAATAGCATTCTATCTCCTCTATGAATTCTTCTTCTCCCTTGAATTTCTCGCTGATTTCTCCGGAAAGTGCGTAAACTAGCTCCCCGCCTCTCTGGAGCTCCTTTCAGAGATAGGTATAGCATAGAGTGGGAGACGGAGAATGGCGTGACAGAAGCGCCCCGCGGCGACAGCTGTCATCACCTCGGAGAATTCCGTTCCCGCGGCAGCGATCTCAAATCGGGTGTCGTGGAGGTTGAGGCAGCCTCGTTAGCCGCTGACGTGCCTTTGGTTCTTTCCGTCAACCCGCGACGCTGCTTACGACTGCACCAATCCGCCGACGATAAAGAAAGCGCTCCGGGAAATCCGACGTGTGCAGGACTGGCGGGAGTAATGCATGAGACTGCGCCCGGGGTTTGATGCCAATAAGCCTCGTTTATTTCGTCTCCGGCAGACGTTGAGGCTCGCACGGGGAGAAATTGGCTCCCCGTGGATTTTACCTGCAATCTTCCGCCTTTCTCGGCGACGTTCCTGATTCGGAGAGGCTCCTATTACGCGCCACCTTTGACAAGGCGAGCATTATCCGAGACCTCATGCGGCGTAATTAGCGTGGATCCCATTTTCGAACTCCTTGACTCCTCACTCATCGTTCTCAAGTCGTGTTCAATGGCGAACGTATTCGCACGTGTTAATTATTAAAGTATGGTACCGATTATGGTGCATAAAATGATGTTGGTATAAATGTAAATATAATATATAAAATAAATGTTGTTATTAACATTATTATTTAGGTATTCTACCGATGAAGTTAGGTTTTCATGGAACATTTAAGAAGTATTCTGGCGGTCTTCCCTACTACCTTGCCTACTTGCCTACTCCATTTCAGTCTATCTACATGCACCACTGCTAGTGAATAACAAATGCTGCATTTGCCAACTTGAAGGTTATCTGAACATCACCTGGCTGGTGCGGCCAAAGCATTAAAGTAGGTAACTCATAAATGTTAAGATTCCAAGATTTTTTTTTCTAACTTTGATTTCATGACTAGTAAATTCACAAAAATGACAATAAATTAAGAGTGAACAGAAAATTAACGCAAATAATTCAGGCCCTCAAGATGATGCAAAATACACTGAAATCGTTTGCGAAGTGAGTTTAGAGCATTTATTCAAAATTTCCGTAACTTGCGAGCTACTAATGTGCTATATTTCTGCCAGATTTAGTCGGAAACATCGCTCTAAACTCATTCACTACATGTTTAATGGCAGGTCTCTCCATTGGATATGCAGCAGTTGAATGTCATATTTCTCAATTCAAGGACAATGCATGCACGGTATTTGTATGGCGCGTATAACTTCAAGTGCTGTTCGAAAAGTAACCTCCGTGTACTCACCGCGTGAAAAGTGGAAGGGGTTGTGCTAGGGGCGGATCCTAGATTTCTTTTTGGGGGGGGGGGGCACAAGCAAGGCCGAATCCAGGATTTTATTCTGGGGGAGGACAAGGATACCTCGTAATACAAAACGAACGCAATGATAATGGGGCCATATTAAATATCGTGCATTTTTTTGAAGGGTCAAGGGGGAGGGGCACGTTTCCCCCCCCTCCTAGATCCGCCTATAGGTAGTAGCACCATTGTTGCGTCGCGACTTGTAACGTCCGACGCGTCGGCACGTACGGCAGGTCAGTCGGCGTGCAGTCGTGGTAGAGTGAAAGTTATTTGAGCGTCAGTTGTTTTTTTTTTGGCCAAAATGTGTGCTGCCACAGAAAATCCCGCCGAGTGTGAAGTGCGTGATTATCCGATTGTTCACAGCTAAACAATGATCGGCAGCAGCAATTCATAGGGAATTCATATTGTGCTGTGTATGGCCCAAAGGTATGAGAGAAGGAGTAGATCTGAATGGGATTACGCATATGAAGGAATGGCTTGACTCCCTACGATTTGAGAATGATGAAGTGCTGAAAGAAGCGGTCATAAGATGACGGATTTTTTGCAGGGTGATTTTCAAAGTTAGTTCACATGTGTGATAAGTACCGAAATGTTCATGGAATTTACGTTAAAAAGAAAAGGATATTCGTAGTTTTAACATGTATCTAATAAATTTTGGAAATATACTTTAGTGTTTTGCTTATAAAAAGGGGAGGTTACTTTCCGAGGTTATTTTCCTTGTAGAATGCAGGAGACAGGCAATTACGATACTGTCACTACTCAGCGATTGAGCGTCACTCCAAGTTCTCAAACTAATTTTAACTTATAATTGAGATTTAAAATGTTTCGATGTTCTAGAAACATCGTCGTATGGTGGTGATTGCAAATGTTTCCAGGTTCAAAACCCGGATTAAGCCTACAGAAAACCCCAAATAAAATAAAACTGCCTCAAAGTGCGAGGTGACTCTGTGTATGTAATGGGTCTAACTGCAGTGGCTTAATCCATGGTGGGCTCTACCCTCACCTAGCTCAACTAATCTTGAATCAATGAGTCATAACGTGAAGGTCACTTTATTAAGGTTTTGAAATAAAAATAAGTAGAAGCGCTTCATAAGGTAACTTAAAGCTGGAAAAAAAGAAGTAGAGGAAAAGGCGTGAGTGACAATGAATATGCTGTGTAAGGTGAGGGACAGCAGAAAACAATTGCATTGAAACAGAGGCGATGAGTCAAGAGTTCGATCTTATTTCGAGGGAAATATTCACAGTAATGACAAAATATCAAAATCAGCAGAACATAGGTGTTGTAAAAGCCATGCGTTCATGGGGATATGGAGTTGAGCGTGATATGTGGACGATAATTGTAAAACTGCGCCTCAGTTTCAATATCGCATTTATCCCCATAGGGGAACCATTACAAGAGGGCGAAGTATGTTTATTTGCTTCACCATGGCAACGAGCGGCTGCGTCGACGGCTAGGGCGACACGTGACTCGTGAGGTCGGTTACCAAGGAAACGCGAGCGTTCCCCGTGGGATGATGGCGTGTGGGAATCATGCTCTAAGAGAGCAAGACTTGGAATATGAGGCGGGAGTGAAAACACCCTCATCCCTCATGGGAAAATTAAAGGATATGAAAAGGGATGGTTGAGAGTTTTCGGTTGAGCCGTGTCAATAGTGTGATGAAGGCTACTTCCCTTTCATCCATCTGCGTTCCTCTTAGACTCATCCATGGAGATCTGCTTGAAGCCATGATGGCATAGAGAAAAAGTGTGATTACAGGGATAGATATCTCGGGTATAACGGACCGTTGACCACGCTACCATCTACGACGACTGTACCTTTGAAAGTACCTAATTAAATATAGCTTCTTCTAGAAAAGGAATAAGAAAAGACGCTATAGACTATTTAATTATAATTATATCGATCTCGGATGTATTCTCCTTTTTGATAATGGAATATTTTAGGAAATAGGTTTTTAGCTTTCTGGTTTTTTACTATTATTAATATTACATATTGCAGCAAGTCGGCTATTGCATGGATAGTATGCATAACATACCTCGGAATGTTTATTAATTTTTAGATACGGCCGTTAGCATTTATATTCCCGAAGACTGCCGTGAATTTCCTTGAGAAACAAAAACGTTTTATTTTTTGTATCTCACCGAAATTAATTCATGAATTCATGAAGTAAAACGAGTGGAGAGTTGCAAAATATTATTTGATTCCTCCATCAAATGAAAAAAAGAAATCAATGTATGAATAAAATGTAATGGCCCTTTGTGCACGTTCCAATGAATACAGTTGTTCTCCACAAGTTGTAGTTCTATGATCCCAACATCCACCAGGGCCTCGGAATTCACAGTACTTCTATATTCACCTGAGGCTTTCAGTATCGGGATGACTTTGAGTTAGTTGTATCGAGATGTACAGCACAAATTAAGAGGTGTATGACGCTATCGGTCATGAGAGAGATCTTAATGAATGTATCAGAATATCGTGGTAGAATGTCATTGAGCGGCATTGAATATGAATGTGTAATAATTTATTTATTTATTTATTTATTTATCACATCCCCCGTAAACAGCACATAACGGCCTTTTACAACGAGGGTTTCCAATATTTCCCTAGTGTTCGTCGTTATCACGTGTGTCAAAATTGACTGTGCTAGAAAAAAATGGATTACATATTTATGAGCTAGGTATCTTTTACTAAATATAGTGCAGCTTAGGGTAATACATGATATAATCCCCAGTCTTATCGCTTGAAAATGCCCGAAATTCTCCAGGGCCACCCTGACCTCGACCTTCTGTGACCTCTTGGGTCACCCCAGGTTTGTTTTGCAAATATGGAGGAGAGCGTGGGAGGATGTGATGTATACACACGCATATGCGAAGGGGAAGAGAGAGCAGAAGTGAAGGGTGTGGTACGGCGTGGACGGGGGTCCCTGTGCCCGGAACGATATGCATTAAGGTGGCTGGAGAGATTCAACGTACTCCCGAGGACAGATTTGCGTGAAACATTACACGCAGATATATTACTTTCATGGAAATAAAAAAAGGAATAATTTCATTTCTTGAAATTATTTATTTAAAAAATGTCAAGCCTCTAATGAAATTATTTCTTTAATAATAGCAATAGATGCTTTTTTTCCAAATCGAGGGATCCGGGAACGAATCCCGGTCAAGGCGAATGATTTTTCCTCTGTGGATTTTTCGCACAACAATAGATGCCTTTATTCGGGCGAGGTTGAGACTAACAAGTCCCTCCCCTTTTCACCTAACCCCCTCGTTAGCGTCAATTCAAACATATTTAAAACGATAAATAAACGTTTACAATACAAAAATATACAATATACCCCATAAGTGAAATGTTAAACAAGATAAACGAGTATATGTGGAAATTTTGCGAAAAAAAATCAGTCTGTGGGAAAAAACATGTGGATAAGGGAATAGTATCTTTCAGCAAAAAAAGCCCACTGCAGGAAAACGCCCACACAAGAAGGGGACGTAATTACTGGTGAAGGCAATACACGCCCCCACAAAAACCTGCGAAAATCTACTGAATAAAAACTAATGTCATGTTACATGCAAAATACAATAAGTATAGTTAATGAGGTAAATAGTATACACGAATACTACACATTCAAGTAAGACAAAATATTACATGCATATACATTCAGTGATGCATATCACTTGTTCGTAGGCGCTGCTCAGGATCGTGTATATTAACCAGCTAGTTGTGAAGTGAAAAGTGCTTTGTGTAGCCTCCTCTTAAAAGATGCCAATGATGATGAGTTCCGGGTTGAAAGGTAAAGATTATTCCATTCCCTACGTACAGTAACGGTAAATGATTTGGAGTACCTGAGAATGGATGAGGGCCAAAGCGGGATGAAAATGTAGACCATGCACAAGAGATATTGGCAGAGTGGTTATGGTGAATTTGACAGAGATAACGCAGCTCGTTAACATTTTTTACTCATGAAAATTCTCATCACATCAGATAATATTGTCAGCCTATTCCATTTTGGTATCAGGCATGTGTTTTGAGCGAAACGTGCTATTTTACATTCTTCTTAACTTTTTTACTTATGCTATTCATTGCTTACTTCAATTAATTACTGGTGAAGGCAATATCAATTTCGATGCAAACGATAAGAAATATCTCCTTTTTCGATAAAAATGATGAATTTGTTTTCTACCAGAATTCGAAGTAGCAATAATAATGCAATGATTGTTATTAAATTTGATGTAGGTAAGTAACTCTATGATTGGATTGATTATAGGAACACGTTTTCCTGAAAGATAAGACGAGATATTTTACGAAGCTTATCTTAACGGTGAATTACTTTAATAAACGTATCAAACTAGCTTGCGGTGCATCGTTATGGAATATATTCACGCAAATCCTCTCAGAGTGTAGAAAATCCTCTGTGAAAAAATTATGCTCCTAACCAGGATTCCCCGTATTGACGTCGAAACTATTTTCTTCGATTGTCATCTTTAAGAAATAAATAGTATCACTCAGTTAAATATTGTAGGAACATGAATACTGGTACATCTCCTATTTTCGTTTTTATTTTTAAATTTTTTATAATTGGCTAGAAGAACAGCAGATAATGACATTCCTAACGCATTCCTTACCATCAGTTGATGTGCAGAAAACTTTACTATAAGTTATGGAAACGTAAGAAACGGTTAAAGAATTCATGGAAAGATTATCAAATTGGCGATTGATCACATTTTATTTGTGAACCAAATTCTCCTTCACATCATTGAAAGCTAACGCTACCACAGAAGTGAGTTAACTGTCTATGGCTCATGCAGCAATTGATTTAAATGTATCACCTTTTACATGATTATATTGCAATAGTTATCTATATATATAAAAGAAAGTCGAATATCGTGTTAGTTAGAACACTTATAACTCGAGAACGGCTGCACCGATTTCAATGAGATTTGGTTCTTTGGATTCGTCTCAGGCGGGGTTAACATATAGGCCATTAAAAAAGGATAATTTCACAAAATAAATTCATCTCTTTCCTATGGACATGCTTTGAGGAGTTATAGTAACACAACAATTGATAAGTCGGTCAAAACTACAAATTAAATAATTTGTTTTGTTTTTACCACTTAAATAACTGAATTTAGTAACAATATAACATTTTAATTACTAAATATATTCAAAATATTAATTAAATTGTAATTGCATTTCAAAAATTTAATTCGAGCTGATTGTAAGCCCAGCCGTGGCCCAGCTCGAGTTGACACTTCACTACCGTGTTTGTAAACAAATCTCCAAGCAATTGTTGACAAACGGTAATGTCCGTGTTCCTGTCGAGGAATCGAGTAGTTTTAACTCATTTCCTTGGAATGATTGCAAATTAGTTTCAGTGAGCTCATCAACAAAGAGTTCCAGAATATGATTGATCACCAAAAGAATCAAAGGTGGTTGATTTAGCGAGCAAGAACGAAGATGTGGATGACTAAAACGAGGTAAATTCAAATAGTTCGTACTCTGCATGGATTCGAATCTTTTAAATGTGTAACAAACGAAGACGAAATCACCAACTATCTATCTGAATATTTTAAGTCCTTGGACGTACCTGGCTTACCAAGGCACGATTTACAGAAAAATGTAGTTACTGTGCTCATGATCTTTCGAAGCCTAAACCAACCATAACTATCCAACGGAACGTGTTTGGTGATTAAAATAATTGGTAATGAATGTGATTCACGCAACTTTACTCAAAGGAAAATTCAAAGGTTAGGAAGTCCTCATTCCGTAGATTCCATGATCTCAACTCATGTGCCCTTTTGAGCTTAAACATATTCAATTTACAATTCGTATTGCATTCGTGATAACGATTAAAAAATCGCATGGTCATTCTTTCAGTTTTTGTGTTGTTTGTGCTCATGTGCTAATGAAAACCCATGATTTTCTCATGGTCAATTTAGCGTGCAATGTTCACGAGTCGATAAACCATCCTCTGTATTTCTTCCTTCGCTTCAAGTGCGTAGCTAGGATAGGGGGTTTTGGGCGCAGCTAATACCACGGGTCTGTAGGGTATAGAAAACTCGCTAAGGTAAGCGGGAAGTGTGGGGGCACTTCCCCCAGACAATTTTTTAAGATAAATGGTTCAAAATAGAGGGTTTTGTGGCTGTGTGAATAGTTAAATATGTTTTGTTTGTTAGTAATCCGTCCCTCAAATATTAATAACAAAATCTTTCATCAAAAATTCTCTAAGCTCTTGGGGGGGGGGGGGGTTTATCCCCCAAAACCTCCCCTCGCTGCGTCACTGCTTTGCTTCGCTATATTTATTTAGCTTCATCCGTTTCATCTTGCGCCTGATAACAAAACAAAAACTGTTGTTTCTCAGAAGGTGCTTGACGCAAGACATTAAACCCGAATGTGTAGGGCTCACCGTGGTGCGTTTACGCATGCAGTACGTTTACGCAGTGCATTTTTTCCAAACAGAGATACTAAAACTGGCGCGCCTTAAGTCATTTAATGCGAATGCTGCTTCATAGGGGCTTTTCTTGCACGATTTTGAGCATCAGTCAAGCGTCGGTCTGGGGTCGTGTCAACCTGCCCCCTGAATGGGCCAAGTGTATGCAACAGACTTGGACCTAAAAACATTTTTTTACAGCTAATTACGCAAATAGCCAACAACTGAATGCGTATAATTTTTATTTCATGAACTGCTTTATTAAACCACAATGCCCAAAATTTCTTAAGTTAAAACGTAAGAAAATTTGTTGAAAAAAATCCGCGTAAACGTGCTCCGATTCACCCTATGTAGATTCAATAAAGAAAATGTCTTTCTGACAAGCAATTTCGGTACTCATTTACGTAGTTTTTTTGAATTTGTATCGTTATTTTATTATAATAAATTAAACATGATTAAAAACGATACAGCCGCTCTTGATTTATAAATGGTGTAAGTAAACTGTAAGTTCATTGATTGTTAGGCGGCACGAAGTTCGCCGGGTCAGCTAGTTATAAATAAAGATATCCTGTGATATGAAGTGAAGTTGGCATAACTTTAATTGAAGGAAAAGAGGAGGTTTGTGTTTTTTCTAGAGAAAATTATTGGAAATGCTAATTGTCGCTGACAACTAGATCGGTGGCACAAAGATAAGTTAAATGATTGTGAGAGGATTATCCATTTAGACTAATTCTAACAGAGTACCTAGCGACGCTTTGAAAATTTACATGACTTGCCAAGCCTTACCAAGCTTGAAATAACTCTAAACTATTAATGAATGGAAAGAAACAGATGAATGACTTTTGTAATTGTATTGGTATGACTGGGGTTAAATTAAGATAGCTTGATGCCTTAAGTCCTCCATTATGAATGTAACCGCTGCATGAGATATATTGTTATCTCCCGCGTAGGGATCTCAAATTCATTAATCACAGGACCCCTTTCATTTGCAAGGAATGGAAATGCGACCTTTCACACGGTAAGCCCAAAGACATACTGCCTTCCATTAATTACTTAGATTGCGAGCGACAAATTTAAGGGAGCAAATCGCTAACATTTTTTTCAAACTTTCGGAATATCCTAATCTTTGCCTCTTTTTTAACGTTTTGAATGACGTAAAGGGGAAAAATTTGCGGAAGTGGATGGTCTTTTCTACCCCTTTCTCCAAATCTTCCGCCCTCGAGGGTGCTGCTGCCTTAATCCTGAAAAATTGCCCCGCTTCGCAGACTGCCGTGGGGAGCGAATGTTCATTACATATGCGGGCGGAGAGGCAGGTCTTTCCTCAAGCCAGAGAAGGAAACCATTCATCTAAATCTCTAAAATATCCTAGCGACCGCCGCGTTTTGTAAGGGCTCATGGAACACCAGCTGTTTGGTGGAAAAATGGAGAATTTTATATGCTATACATTATGGGGTTGAACGACTCTTAGCTGATGACCTTCTATCTCCATGCGTGCACCTTTTTCACCTTATTTTACCTCTTGATCGACTTTAAGCCGACAAGTGAACGTCAAAATAGCAATCTTTGAGTTTCCAGGAGAGCAGTTTTGTGATAGCAACTTCGTGGTTTGGGCCCAAAATAGCGGAAATTTTGCACTTCAGTGGATCCGGATATCTTGTTATAAAATCTATTTGATCTATAAAATTGGAAAAAAACATGGGCTTCAATTGATGTATTTTCGTATTTGATACAACCCATGATGCATCAGGTAAAGACCCATAAATACGAGAATTTAAAAATCTGTATTTTACGTTTATTTGGCTCATTATTCAAGATGGGTGACACCTATATACAGTGAAAAAATCGATTCTGTTAACTAATAAGATGGAATACTTTGAATAGGTAATTTTACATTTTCGCCCTCCAAAGTTACGTGACATAAAAAACTTTAAATTTGTCGATATATTCCAAGAATTTAAGCATTAAATTACTATTTCTCTGGCTTCTGAGATGCCAGGCAAGGGAAATACTTTTTCATTTGTAGAATTTTCTCACTTCAAGTGCCCTTAAGAGTGACTTCGTAAAGGCGCTGCTGGCAGAACCGCGGTTAGTCCTTGAACTTCCATTAAATTGAAAACCACTAACGAAACTGTGAATAGTGCAGATTTTATTGCAAAAATGATAAGTGTATGAATATAACACGTGTATTCCGTTAAGAAAACTTGAAATAGTTTTGGGCAGAGGAAGATTATTACCCTCACAATAGATTTGAACGCACAAAACGAAATGGATGAAGACGCTTTATCCGATTCTCCTCGCTGTCGTGGTTTTCGGGGAATTCCAAAGCGCGGATAGGACTCGTCGTTCTTGGCAACGGCCTTCCACTTGGCACGGTCAACAGTCGCTGAGAGGGTAATTCAATCGCTACGCGACACTCGACGAGTGATTTGCGGCCCATTGTGCGTTTCCCTTCCAGACTAATGCGAAAGACGGAGAGATTAAATCGTGGTTTGTTTACCTTGCGGAGCCAATTCAGAGCGGTATGGATTGCTTAGCTTGCATCGTCAACAGCAGCAGCTTCTGTTTTGACCTCGGAAACGTAATTCAGGGCAATGTAATTTACTTTCCTCAATTCTCTAGTATATTTCACCTTTTTTCCACTGAAACTGGGAACAAGGGAGCAGTTATAATAATATTACAAAAACTACTATCAGGTTTTATACCATATAAGCGTTTTAAATTTAGAAATCGTGGCAGCTTACACTTCGTGGGATGAGCGCTTGGATGCTGAACGAAGGTTATCGGGTTCAAATCCCTCATGACGACCTTGGGCACCTACAAATTAAAGTCGAAGCGTCGCATGGCTAAATTATTAACGTCATTTTCTAAGGGTAAACAATTTTATCGTTTGCCTTTACCTAAACTCGAGCAAAAAATTTATCAATTTCGGAATCAAATCACCAATGCAGCTTATTATGAACTCGGTCGTCCAATGATAAATATTGGCAGACATCATGATGCACTTTTATGCGCCAATATAAAATTCATTGAAATCTACCTTTCCTACGTATTCTACATTGGTTGTAATTTCATTTGACTCACATTTGATATAATTATAAAAAATATACTCTGTTGATAATTAGGGGAAAACGCAGATGAAAATAACTTTATGCCAATAGAAAGGCTGTGGAATTACAATTATATCCAATTCCGGGTAGGATGACGCCTGGGCAACATCTGTGAATGCATACTTCTCGACGCTATTTGTTATGATGACGTTATAACAAGCCAAAAATATACCGTCGACAATAAAACGCCTACCCATATAATGTGACGGTTTTACTACAAGGTTTATAAGAGTAGGTATTGTTACCAGAAGGATATATTAAGTTCATGATTTCAACTGCCTTGCACCGCGGGGCACGCAGATCAATATCACATTTAAAAAATCTCTAAGGTATAATTTTGTAAAGACATGGCTGCGGCTGGTAAATTTTCTGCCTCAACGTGACCAGGCAAGGTGAAATTCTTCACCATTTGCCTCAACTGAGTCATAAACTGCACCCTGCACTTGATTGCATTCTCAGCTTCCTCGCTTCGCCACCGCCTCGGGAGTAGCGCTCCCGTCGAGGCTGTAAAGACTCGCGCTTCCCTGCGGCGATCCGAGATTGCTATCGTACGCTCAAGAGCCATACTCACCAAACACCCTCCCCCTTCGAGAAACGCACATTAATTAAGGAAATACTCTCGGCGCTTGTCTCTCCCCAAGAGAGAAATCATTCAAGCCGTGTTTTGATCGACCTCCTTCAGTGGAGTGTCGGCAATCGACGTTGGTGATAGTGCGACCACTGCTTCCTTTGCCCTATACCTGGTCTCGAACACTAGATTCTGAAGAAAATTAACAATTTCCATCCGTTTTTATCTTTCCCCGACGCGCAATTGAGAGGATTCAAACAGTGCCTGATTTAAAAAAGATAGTGTCCGGCGTGATACGGTGGAAATATTTGATATTTAGCTTATTAAATGGCACCTTGATAATGGCACAAGTTGCCAAAACCATCGTTGGTGTAAATAAAAGTGTGTGGAAACAGACAAGTGGTTTTAATAAGCTGAGTGCCTGACTTAGCATTAGGCGAGAAAAACGGCCGCTTTGGGGCCTCGCAGGCTCAATAAAAAAATTGAAATTCGATTTGAAAAAATAAGAAAATTTATTGCTAATGTCAAATTATTATATAAGTATGTATTATAAACAAATTTAACCCAGGTTGGGTGCACACAGTATACAGCACAATGAAAGAAACAGAGACTCACACGACTAAATTTTCGGTGGCACTACCACCTTCCTCGGAGTTACGAAGAGGTATTCAACACAAATATAACTCTTATTTCGGAATTATATTTGTGTGAAATACCTCACCGAGGAACATATTGTAGTAAATATATATTATATTGTATATTAATTTTATACGTTGACGTGGAGTTTCACTATAACAAAAATCTGATTGCAATAAAACAAATTGTTTCTTTACTTTCTGATTGAATTTTTTTAAAACGTTTCCTTTTAAAGCGTAAAAAATATTGCCGTGTTATATAATGGAATTCTAAAGAGTCAGATTTAAAATATTATATGAACAAGAAAATTTATTGTTGATGTGAATTTTAACTGCGTCAAAATTCAAATTGTAACAAAACAAATTTTTTGTTCACGTTCTTATTGGAATATTTAAAAAAAAATTCCTTTTTAAAACTTAAAAAAATATTACAATGCTATATTTAAGTTCCATAGCGTCAGATTAAAAATTTTCTCTATAAGTAATCTGTGGACACAAGATAATGGGGAGACTTTTGCGGGATGGAGGGGCTAAAGGTTTGTTTGGGGGGGCCTCTTTGCCTATATTGCTTCGGGAATTCAAGGTTCTAAATCCGGCACTGGATTTTCATGAAGACAGTCAGTCTCTACTTGTGGAAACACATTTGAAATTGCAGGTCTTAATATTCCTAGTATTTTCCATTCCCCAAATAAAGCTATTCCTTTTTCCACCGACAGCGAAATCGCCTCCAAATTAAAAATAAGTAACGAAACATTTCCAAAGTAAAAAAAGTCTTAGCTATTTCTATGAATTCAACATCCTTCGTCTAATTAAAATTTTGACGAGATTTTGCAGAATGTATAAAGGTATGATAAAAGTAAAGATATGTATAAAAATTAATACATTTTTATGGCTCCAAGATTCTTGCGAAAGTAGCATCTCACGATATCATGTACTTTTGCAGTATTTATGGTATATTAGGCCTAAAATTTTCCTAAACTGTGTAAAAATTACACATTACGTCACCCACACCAGAGAATCGAATAAAAATTCATGCATGGATATAGCAAAAGCTCATATATATGAACCAAAATCTACAAGCACTAGTAATCGGTTTGTATTCGATACAATTCTGTGCCACCAAAAGCGTGAGGTTCTTCTGAATCAGACTTCTTGTTGAGTGTGCTTACCTGGCATTTAAGATCCTTTTTGATTTCCTGAAGTACACTAAGTGGATTATTACCAGTTTTTCGTGCAAAATGACCGGGATTGCTAACATACCGTGAAACTCAACTCTATCATTTTGTTTTCAACCGGATAAGGCTGGATGTTGGATGATATATTTGCACTTCATACTCAGGGTTATTTAGATATATTTTGACAAATATTTTTAAGTCGTCGAGATCGCTGAAAGAAACATTGGTAGAAATTGAGAACCTTACGCTTTGGAGACACGGAATTAATTTACTCAAACCGAAGTTTAGTTTAATAGGTGTGGCTCAATTTATACCAATCCAATCCGATTTAAAAATAACAAAGTCGATTTAAGGGGATGAGTTTTTTTACCTTAGGAACAATAGATATCATTTAAAATTTGATTGTCGTTAAGTTATTCCATCAGAATTTTATTAAGGTTGGTCTGAGGCTTTATCCACCCGTGATCCCTGGAATCGTACTATATGGAGCCCAGTACTTTACTCATTAGGCCAACACGGCACGATATCGCCTCAATAAGTAAAATAAGAATGAAATTCGATATCGTTGGTGGTCTTGTATAATATAGATGATAATTAATTAAAAATTTTCTTTGCTATGGAATTGAATAGTGGCTAAAAACAAAAGGATACTTAAGATAGAAGGTGCATGAAATTACTTTTGGTCAAAAAAGATCTATAGATAGATGTATTTGTGGTAAAGGTTTTTTTTGCAGTTTGTGAACAGGCATATCAAAACGATTTTGAAATATCTAAATATTTTTTTCATCCATTCACGCAACCGTTTCTGGTTACGTTAAACATTGATAAAAACTAAAGAAAGAGAAATACGTAAAAAAATCGAAAAGAACAGCGGTTCTGTGGAAGATGGCAAAACTCAAAAATATAGCCGGATTTAATTTGGTGCTAGAACTTCCAAATTTTCCGTCGAGTGTTCCGCCATTTTGTATAGACATAATCTTACACTAATAAACGCATCTCAAAGAGTCTCATCAAGCTGAAAAAACCATTGGCAAGATTTAGCTAACAGTGAGATTTAGCGAAAAGTGTGATAGCGAAGTGTAATTCAAACAAGATAAAAGGTGCTTCTGTTAAAAATTTAGGATAACAACACCATTGGATTAGAGGCTTATGACTAGAAGCATATCGTTGCGGTACAACTTACGATAAACCCATGACGCAAGTAAGAAGGTTTTGATTCTCGGACTAATAGAAATAATATAAATAATCACTTACCCAGCACTAACGAGTAAGCGCACTCACCACTTACGAAATTTGTGGCGATAGGAGTATTTTTTTAATGTTGAAATCAAATGTGACATGTGATACCAACTAGTGCAGAAATATGGATACAGTGCTTTTAAAAGCCTTGAATGCACCGACTTTGCCAAGGACTAATAAAAATTCTTGCTTTCGATTCGCTTTCCGCGTCCCTCAGCCGATCAGCATTGCGTGTTTCTTTACATTTTTTTATACTTCATTTTTAACGACAACCTCTCTCAAAGCGGCTCTCTGAAGATCTTACTGCAGAAGGAATCGCTTTTTTAAGGGAAAAATAAATCTCTTCACCATCACAGTTTTCTCATTCGAATGACGTCCGAGTGATCATCCAGCCCTTGTGATGGCCTTCCGATCAATTAAAGAGCGGTCGGTTGCCAGGGCCGCGGGGAGCGTCCAGGCATGTGTTTTCGTCCTTAACGAGTTTTTATGCCCCCTGGTCAGTGAGCAGGGCTGTGATCTGTTTTAATTCCGGGCGGAATACAGCGAAAACCACTCTTCAGTCGATTGCCCGAGTCGAGAGGAAAAAAAACATCCCATGGCCCACATAACCTAGCGGTGGATACACGCTAATTTGAACAAAATAAATCATGGCGGAGTTTTAAGAGGAATAAAGTTTCACGGGAGGAGTACTAGACGTCTCTTCCTATTTAAGGTTTTTATCTTCATCCTTTACAACGCGTAAAGGGCTGCAGAAACCATGATATCAATGGCCTTGGATAATTAAACTGGTTCACGTTGGTCCTAATCGTTTATAAATAAATTGAAACATGCAGAAGTATTTGAGTGGCATAAAGAGCTATCACAACTCGCGCCATCATAGAATGAAGCTATAAAAGATAAACTTGCGTCTATTGAAGCCAAGGGGGATAAGTGCATATTTTTATTTTTAGAGTTAAGTATATATAAGTGTCGGTTGGGTACACGATATTGTTGTAACAAAGACAAACATGTAAATCACTGAATCTATATGAATATACACTTGTGATTCATTTGTATCCCTTTGCCAAAAAAGTACTGTGTACCCCACCAACCATTATTTGTACGTACTTATCTCCAAAAATAAAAAAAATGCACTTATCCCCCTTGGCTTCTAAGGTCCTCAAATAATACTTCAAATAATTTGCTGGCAAAGGTGAATATTTTTTGTTGCTCCAAAATTTAATCATACGCAAAAACGGTGGTCCATGTGTTAGTATATTATCAAAGTTATGCTACCATCAACAGTAAAACCGTACCTTTTTTTTACCTTAAATAACTATTCCTAGGGCAGAATATTCCAAAGGTCTATGAATTCTTCGGACAGAAGGGGATAAAATATTCTTGCCAGTTAGCGGATTTTTTGTTAGAGTAAATATGCCACTAGTGGTTAAAAGCAAAATGTAATTCATATTTATTAATATTTTGATTTGATTGCAAAGAAAAAAAGATTTACCCGGCAGAAACTGTAATGAATTCCAATCAAGTGGAAATCAACAGTGGAAGTTGATTCTAGACTAGTAATTGGTATGGAAATCGAGCACTAAGAAGTTAATATGTCACTGGGAGGGTGAAAAAAGACAAGATTTTTTCTCAAAGTTTTTTTCCAATTGCTCTGGTGGATCGGCGACTGGTATTAAATTTCTTTATGATCTAAAGTAAACCTTTATGCAATGTGGAACTGGAAGGACATAAAAAAGAAGACGGCTAAACTAGTGCATGAAATCACATATCAATGCAAAAATGTAGAAAAAATCCTCGTAGTAGTATAGAAGAAACATTAGTATCATGAGTACCCCATTATTTACTTAGCCGTTATAATTTAATATTCATACGGTGAACCACTAATGATTCAATTCGAGAAAACATTTTTTTATTAGTTTTGCAATGCTTTTATTTGAAACAGTGAGGGTCCATATTTCCAGTATTTTCCATACTCAAAATGTAACCATTTCCTTTTTCATCAAACAAAAAAAAACATTTGTAAGTAAAATATAGAATGAAAATTTTCTATGGAAAAATATGAAATAAAGCTTGAACAAATCGAAATAAATCCAAACAAAACATATAATTACAAAATGTATTTTAGCGGAAAGCATTTCTTGGCTGATAGTTGGAACGAAACCTTGGGTTAGATGAAGAAAATGTTTATAAAATGAAAGAAAGAATTTTTCGCAGCAGCTGCTTCGATAATGCTGGCGATTTTTGCCGAGATTAAGTTACTTTACAACCGTAAGTAACGTCCTTGTACCAACTAGCGCGAGCGGGGAATTTATTTATTTTCGCGGAAAAAAGGCTTGATTAATCGTGCGACCGCTGAAATTGCCTGTCATCGCTTTTTTTTTTCAAAAAAATCCTTTCGATTATAATTGCTCTCTCTGGCGAACTGATCGGGAGCGTGAAAGTTGGAAAAGGCGGAAGCTTGATCGGTTCCCTCGGGGTATCCCGGCCCTCCTTTCTCTCCTCAACTGTCTTGGCCGAGTCGTCAAATGTCGTCTTGGTGGTATGAGCAGCGAGTAATCGATATATTGGTCACCTCGTAAGGCGGCAAGATCAGCGGGATGAATTCATCGTATGCATAGAGTCTGGTGACAGCACACGAGTAAAAACGCGTGTCTTCGGCTCGTGTCAATTTCAAGATACGGCGGCGATGTCGTGGAAATTGAAAGTGGTGGAGAGGCCATAGAAAAGCGATATTCTCTCGAAGCTTTTGGCATAAATCTCGCAATCCTCGCCAAAGTTAAATTAAATTCCATCAGTTCATCCTTTCATTAACTTTTTTGGCCTAATTTGTTTCATTTCATAAACTTTGAAATACATATACATTTTGCGTGTCATGGGCGTAATGTTACGCCATCCGTCTTCTTAAAAAATCGTAGTTTGCCAAATTTTACAGAGGTATTAACCTCTAAATAAATAGGTGAAAAAAGCTAAATTAATTCTTTAAAATACCAAATGATACCAAATACCTAATCCACGCATGAAAGATTGTTTGATAAGAAAAAAACACAAATGCATTGAAAATAGCCATCATTGGGATAGGGATATATCACAAGGATCAGCACGATAAGTGATGCCAGACACTCATGCCATGATGGTGACTCCTCACAGAACGCTCTTTACGCTACTTCTATCTCATATTTTCCTGTACTCTTTTGTCTGTTTTCCGTCTGTAGAATATCAATAAAATTTACAATCAATATTTATGGAAAATTTAACGCTCCCCAAATAACACAAGGAATTGTTTTAGAATGCACCCATTTATAACCAATTTTTCGATATCAAATTATCTATTGTTGTTGACTGGAATGGAATCAGTAAAGCATTTTGTAATGAATTTAAAGTATACCTATATTCAAAAGCGATGGAAATCAAACTTAATTGAGCTCTGTGATGTATATGATGCAGGAAAGATTAAAAATTACGACTTCTATTCGATTATTGACGCATTTATTTTTATTTACGATTTCATTTTGACATTTAAAATGGTATATTAACTCAAAACCAGTGAGTGTAAAATTGAATAACAAGTTATTGTACCACACATAGAGGCATATTATTTTTCTCAGGCCCAGCCGACATCCCCAAGGAATTTTAAATTTTATTTTCACCAAGACCTATAATTTTGGACCTCCTGCCCTTCACCATACCCCAAGCCATACATTTTTGAATTCACCAGCAATTTGAACCCGATTAATAGTTTGATGCATATTTATATAAGTATTTCCGAGAATCAGGTTATGTTTGAAAAGTCTTTTTTTAATCCAACTCTTTTAAATACTTCTTAGTAATTCTTTTCCGAGGTAAGGAATGAAGAAACGGTATTGTTACTATTTTAATCTGTGCTTCCTCTTTTCCAGTCTATATTCCGATTTTCGAATGGGTGTTGCCATAGTGAGTGGGAGGCTCTGGGAGAAAAGAGGGGGTATATTTTCTCCAAATGCAAAGCATTGCGCCCGCTTTCCGATATTATTTTTTTTTCTCTATCGACTACCATGTTGATCAGGAAATTGCCCTCCCTCTGACCTCTGCAGGCGAAAGATATTGAGGATAAAAAACGGGATGAATTTTCTTTCCTTCTTTCCGCGTGCTACCCAAATCGATTCCCGGAATCCTGGACCCCACTTGGTGGATGTACTATTCGCGTAAATCATCCAGCGGATCACGATGGAACGTATACTTAATGCAACGTTTCGAAAGAGATAACTTCAGACAGTGTTATTCGAGGAAGAGAACTCAATGGCGGCGGTAGTGGTCAATCGCCTTCAGGGCTGGAAACTGGCGGATATATAGGGCTCATGAGATGTGGCGCCTCCGTAGTTTTTTAGTGTATTGCTGATGCTACGAACTTATAAACAGCATTTTACTTCCTCTTTATAGAGACAAATTTTGGGTAAGTACTGATGTTAAGTTTTTTCACCGCCTTTAGCCTTGTCCACCAGTTCAATAGCAAACAATATAGAACTAAAAGTAACATAAGCAGGCGAAATGTTGTGGAATGACAATCTATGAGTATTAAAAGAAAACAGAGATGGCACTTTTTCAAAGGTTTATTTAAAGTACGACGCGTTTCAACCGTTACGTCATTATCAAGTACGAGTCATTGTACTTGATAATGACGTAACGGTTGAAACGCGTCGTACTTCAAATAAACCTGTGGAAAAGTGCCATCTCTATTTTCTTTTAGTACTCAATGTAGAACTAGTATTATATTTTCGTCTACTTTCGAGATCCAAAGGAGGTGAGATTTTCACTCTTAATATTATGTGACAGGAAAATTGTTGATTGTTTAAGTCTCACAGGGGATATGGGGGTAGGGTATATCACAAATTTTAGGGGGTAGTTTGGAATCCTTAGTAATGAGCAATGAAAGGGATGATTTGCCAACGATAGTGCTGCCAGATCAGCAGATGGAAGACCAGGGATACAAGGAGGTCTGGCAAAATAGGAATTAAGGCTGTGATGAAGGGTAGTGACGATGGAAACAGGGTACTTCATCGAAAACTATCGCGCTCAAACAGAATAGCAGCGAGTGGTCTACTATTTCATTTAAAATAACGTTCAAAACTGCATTTAGAACATAAATGTTCAGAAAGGAGAGACAATGGCAGGTTCCACAATTTATTATACATCTGA
This sequence comes from Ischnura elegans, assembly GCF_921293095.1. NCBI lineage: Eukaryota > Metazoa > Arthropoda > Insecta > Odonata > Coenagrionidae > Ischnura > Ischnura elegans. Next base: position 91,461,771 of record NC_060252.1, read on the forward strand.
TACATCTTAATTCTGATACATCATGAAGGAGTTCCGCCACGTTTCGCCTGTCACGAATGAATATACTTAAATATTCAGTTTAAATGAATGGAAGCCGAATGAAAGTAGCACTATTAGCTAATCTCTTCGTTTCTCTTCTTAATTTCCTTACCTAGAACTTATATCTCATTTATCTATGCGCTAACGCATTTAAACGCCTAAATCACTCGCATCTCCGAAAAAATAGCGACAATAATTTTATATTCAGTTTCTTTCCAATCTTGGATATTTTATTTGCCATATTTTGTTACTTTATATCTTTTATATGTTTTATGTGACCATTGCAAATTGGTATGAGTGCTACTCGTGGAAGTTTTGTAATAAATAAGTTATCATACCAACGCACTTGTAACGTCATCGAAAAAAACTGAAGATTTGCGATCGCATCAAATAGTGCAAGCGGAGAGGTTTGTTTTAAGAGAGGGGGTAATGCGGTGCTGATGCAAATTGATTTTTTGAGTGAATGGCTGGATGTTGGCAGAGCGAGTGAGTTCCTTGTTCCATTAACACTCCAAAGTATTTATTAAATTAGGATTTTGGAATGGTTTTGTTGCCAAATGTTGTCGTAGACCTTCGCCTGGTTCCTGAGAATACCGCGCTGCTGATTTATTAAAAAAACAGCATACTGTGCAGTAATGCATACTGTGTAACACTTAGATAGAATACCATTATGTGTTCATATAATGTGGTATATAATTATTTGCGGAAAATTTCTGAATCTATTTTTATTATTAGCGGAACTTATTTCATCTATTATTATTATTAGCATTATTATTTAATCTTTCTCATTATTTTTTTATCCAAAACGAAATGAAATATGGTGGAACACACGTTGGTTTAAGGCCAATTTTTCCTTCAAAGTACACTATTTAATGGACAATTCCAAGAAATTTCAGCAAATATCCATCATTTTGGAGGGAATTCTACTAATTTTTTTTTAGGGAGAAAGCAATAACGCTAATCTACGAAAAGGGCCAAAGTGGTTGTCTGCAGTGACGTGTCCGCCGTGGTAGAACGTTCTCTTGAGCGACACGCCGTGACACCGCCGGAGCACCGTCTGCGGTTCACTTTAGAGCAAATGCACGGGGTACGAGAGTTGGACTGACAGTATAACGCGGCATTTCACGACACTTCCTAAGCGCCACGCATTGAACTACACCGGGCCGACCGATAAAGCCACAAGGAATCTGAAGATCAATCTCATGCCTGTTTACCCTATTCCATCCCCAACTCGGATTTCTACCCATATTAGTAGATGGCACATTTCATTCTTTCTATTCCAAAATTTTGGAATAATGTATATTCGGAAGTTGTATCATTAGAGATGTTTAATTGATAAGATTTTGCCTTTTCTCGGCGAATTATATTAATATATTATTTTAGGGTTTCTATCCGAGTAAGAAATAAAAAAAAGGTGCCATCCCAAAACCTAATTTGAGCAGAAAAGAGATTTTGGCCTTGACCAAGCTACGGAAAAATGTCAACCACGCTATCCTTCCAGCAGAAAAGGTATTTTACTTTTCGTTGTTTTAATTGAGAGGGTAACTGAATTGTGATCTACGTAAATGATGCACTATGAGCATACATTCCGAACGTTTTGGGTAGTGATTAAAGGTTCACTGACTGATGCAACTGCACGACACAGAAAACAAGTTTTCAAAATTTTTTAAAAATATCCTAGATTTTGTATGAGTTACTATTATACACGAGCGTGGAAATTCCACCACAACGTTGCCCAAACATGAAAAACGATCTCATTTCCAAGCGCAGTGAGTCTGTCTAGAGTAAGCATAATACGCGCTCGTTACATCATGGGAATATGCCAGTAGCAAGGCGTAAAATATATCACTTTACGCCGATGTAAATTACTGGCGGGCAGTCATTAGACTGGTAAGTGCGCAATTAACCTGGTAAAATTAACGACCGTGTATATTTAATGGACCACTGTCAGTGCATGCCCCGCATAACTTTCAAATGGCCGAAGTTATCGTCCTTCGGCGAAAAGGCGAAGTGTCGGCCAGTCAGCAGCTATCTGGGTCGATTGTGTATAACTCGTATCATGTTAGTACCGTTTGAACCTTTAGATTATTTCTCGTGCGCGGTTGAGCGCTTAGATAATAAGCTTAAGATTAGTGACTGTGTTCTATTCAATTTTCGATTCGACGAGTGGTTAATGTTTCGTGAGGACTCGTAACCAACACTCGACCGGTCTTTTACTTGAAAAAGTCACACTTTTTTATAACTCATGCTGTAATCTTGAAAATTTCAGGAAAGGTAGCAGACGCCCTTTTCAAAATTTGACTTCATCTCGATTTTGAAAATTAAATCTCAATGTTTTTATCATAATTAAAACTTTTATGTTTTTAATAGTGGTAAATGTTGACAACTCTTACCTACCCTGAAAATTTGAGGATGAAAGCGTGAAGGTTAAACAAGTAAGACGTCAGTAAAAGGATAAAATACGAGAGGAAGACAGCGAGGGATAAGTCTCCTAAATGAGGTCATCGCGATTGGTCAAGCATCCTAAGAACCGTTTGTCGCAACTCTCCAATTAACTCCCCTATCAGTTGATCTCTTCGTATATACGTATCCTTCTCTTAGCCTTATTAACTTATAAGAGGCGTTAGTGGCCTTCATTTGCCTATCTTCTGATGCATGTGTCCTTCGACAATTATGTCTTCATCTGCTCATCATTTGTAATGATTTGGCTAATTTAGTTGCCATAGACGTCTGTATGACTTATTAACGTTAATCAGGAAGGAATAAAAACCTTCAAAGACTAGTTCCGGTGAAGGACGGTGAAGACTAAATGGCTGAGAGATAGAGAAAGAGAAAAAAAGAGATACGCAGGGGAATACGATGAGTGGTCTCTTTTCAGTATCATACGCCAAGTTTAAGCGCCTTAGATGGGCTATGTCACGATATTATGAGGCAGGCGTTATATAGGGGAAAATATCGAGAGAAGGTAAGAAATATGTACTGTGGGCCTATCAAGAGGGAGACGGGGAAGGATAATCATTGCGAAGTACATCGGTGGATCTAGGGGGGGGGGCACGGGGGCACGTGCCCCCTCCAGACCCTAAATAATATGTAATATTTATAATACGGTCCCATTTTAATTGCCGTTGTTTTGTATTACGAGGTATCCTTGTGCCCCCCCTAGACCAAAATCCTGGATACTGCCTTGCTTGTGCCCCCCCCCAGAAAGAAATCCTGGATCCACCCCTGTTGAAGAAGATTAACAAAACTTGGGTATACACAATTGGAGGTTTACAACATACCAATCATGCATGCTTCTAGAATAAGGCGTATATATAACAATATTGTAATATGCACGACTTATTCTAAGTGATTATAATAAAAGCATTCCTTTGATGTTATCTTAAAGTCTCTCTATGAAGAATAACATCGCACTTAAATTGGTGAAAAGTTGATAGTTTGATGCTTAATGATATTAATGTAAATCCTTCCATAGAATGACGGCACAAACGTTTTGGTTTTTTGTAGAAGTATGTACCAAGAGATTGCTAAACACTTTATTTATTCCTGTTCTTTGGCCTAGCTAATTTATTTCGCCTCATATATGAAAATTTGACGAAAAATAAGTTGGAAGAGAAGCTTACGGTCTCGTTAAGACACTCCTAGCCGGTGGGAAAGGATGCATGCACCTATGAAATGCAATTTTTCCTTCAGATATCTTTCGACACAACGTTAATTTGGAGCTCTCAGCCTGCGTTGATAACTAATTAAATTTATTTAAAGTAGCTTTCAATCTAAGTTGTTTAAAGATAGGACGCTAAGAAACGTGCAGAAATTCTTCCGTCAATGCTGCTTGGAGGGAATCCTAATTGGAAATTATAATGCAGTAGCATTAATTTTAATAAAAGTTGGCGGAAATGATTAGAGCCCTTTAACGCTTCAGCGATCATAGATTCCATTAAGTAGTGCATACTGCACAATAACCTTGGATATCTGATTAATAACTGTTGAATATCCTTTACTATGGGGCTTCCCAGAAAAAAAATTAAGGGAGCGAATACAGCTCTCGGAAGTTGCTTCCAGTTTAAAATTCTAATTTTCCTCTCCGAGAACTCAATTTTCGACTCCGCCGAACCGTTTTCCAAATTATTGGCTCGAAACAATCGCAAATTTCTAAGTAACGCTTGGAACAAAGTTTGGTGCTCACGAGAGGGTTTATGGCTAGCGGATATTTGTAATCGATGGAGTGGAAAATACGGCGGGGTAAAAATCCCATGCATTATTACGGCGGACGGTCTCGGAGGATGCTGAGTGAGGAAAGATCCGATAAAGTGATAGCGAGAAAGTTTCTTGACGGAGAGGATGAAGAGGGCGCTTTGGACTGAGGGTATTTCACCGTTGCTACGGAGGATGAAAAATCGATTTCCGAGTATATTGCGGAATTGAACGAAAATCCACTACCACTGCGAAATTTTTTATGTAAGTGATTTAAATAATTTTATTTAGAAAAGTTTGGTTGTTGCAGTTGCCATTCATTGATGTTGAAAATGAAAACAAGGACGTACAAAATTTGACAAATCTATAAAATTAATGTTTCAACTAAGTGGTTTGATGATTTGAGCAATCAACTTCGCTATTTTCTGTCATTTAACATATTTTGACTACTTTTAATAAATTTATTTTATAGTGACTCTGAGTATTTATCATATATCATGAGAAATTTTACCAAAAGAAATTTTTGGCTTGCGGATTTTTTTAATCACCAAAATACATAGGGAAATCCTGTGTTTTTATCAAGTTTTTTGATATCTTTCATTTATTTTTATCAAGTGTATTCATGGTAATCATATATATTGTTACCAAGTTTATTAATTGATCAAGTTTTACAACTTAAACAGCATTTTTTATTATATTTTAACTGTAAAAATTCTATGAAAACGACTTCCTTCATCGGTGAAAGCTAGGCTGTAAGCCGGTTCTTAGCTATTATGGGGAGGCCGGGGTGAAAATTAATATTTTTATTCCATAATATTGTTTTATTTTCCGCTTAGTCATAGGGGTCAACCCAATCTTCTAAACTTTGTGAGTGCGGAAAGCTGATCTCGTTTGTCGCACCACTCCGTGCAAACGCGAACAAAAGAAGAGATGGCTGCGTGGCGCCTCTCCCCGTATCTCCCGATTAACCTTTCACTACCCACCCTCCAAGCACGGAGGTAGGAGGGCTAATTCCCTCCCTTCGGCCACCACCGCCACTGTCCTACGCAGCCTTCTACTCTTATTTCATTCTCTTTGACTGACGTGCGCTGCACGAGCCAGAGGTTTGCTTGACAGGTCACGCTCGGCCCGAGCACACTCGTGCCAAAGGGAAGAAAGAAAGACAGTCACCGCTCTCAAAAAAAAAATGTTTGTACTTAACAAAGCTTTGATTTCAGCCGCTCTCTTGTGCGTATGGGAAAAGGCTTGAAGACCGGTGGCAGAACTGATGTGAATTTATTGAATGGGTCTGGCAGGTGAGAGGGATTTATTTGTTGATTAAGAGCATTAGAGTCTCGTGCTGACGGTGAGGGTATCGCCTCACCTTGGCTGCAGAGTAGCTGCGATACACAAAAGAAGGGGATATGAAATGGTGATATGATTCGACTTCATGTACGTAGTTCCTGAATCAAGGATATTTTATAAAATTCACTGCGTTTCCATTCATATACCTACTCAACGATTAGAAATTTATTGCTTATTTACCATTACCAATACATCCGTTGAGACCCCAAAGATGAAGTTCTCACTTGATCAGTACTAGTAATCGATTATTGCAAAAATAACCTCCATTGTTTTCTTTTATTGAATGAAGAGGAACCTTGCCAGTAATTATTTAATTTTCACTAGATCTACGAGGTATAAATATTTCTGTGACTAAGTACTAACTACTTACTTGCAAAGTCGCTTCCATTAGCGCAAGGAATTGACTTACTTGACTTACTTATTAATTCATACGCCATTAAAAACCATCACATGACAGCAAAGCAGTGTTCATTACTGGGGAAAAACTTTCCGTACTAGAAATTGGGGCATAGGAGAGTGTATGACGAATATAAAGACATAAGTACAAGCACATGTGCAATAGCAACTATGTATTGTTATGCGAGAAAAGACAATTGATGAGGGGAGTGTTAATTTTAGGAGTAAGCATGGAAGAAAGAAAAGTCTATTTATTTTGAAATAGAAATTAGAATATGCATTTTTTTATCATAAAATAGAAAATACTACTGTTATTTTGAGACAACGAAGCCTAAGAATGTACCATTTAACTTATAATTGATATTCTGTACCTTACCTTAACATTCTTATTCTGCACTTGATATAAATCTAATAGATATTAAAAAAAGAAAAAAGGAAAAATCGCACAAAATGGGAGAATGTAGCCGTTTGTATTAGCAATTCGTGAATTTTTAGTTTCATTAAAATATTATAAAGCTAATTACGAGGCAAATATTTTGTGGCTAGGTAAAGAAGGAATTTCTCTTCTTCCAGAAGAAAATGAAGAAAATTGCTGATACATAGCTTTCAAAACTAATAGGAAATACCCGAATTTGCTATTACCCATCAATTTCACTCGTAATAATTTCAGAAAAAATTTTCTTTCGATATTACGACAATTATCTGCATGTAAGCAGCTCATGTATGGAATTGGTTAGGAATGACTTTTTAATGAATTAAATGTCCTCCTTAGTTTATACGTTATTGTGTAAATGATCTACCATTGGCGTCATTGAAGGTGAAACTCGATGGCTGAAAAGACAGTGGGTACGGATCGCAGAAAGTTGTCGCGAGACGTGGCTGTATTGAAGGTTGCATAGCTCCGCGGATAAAACTGTGATTAACAAGTGCCCTTACTTTTCCTGCTTTTATAATGAGCTCGCAGTGAATTAAAATTATCCAAGCTGAATATCAATGGTGAAAAGGATTGCTAAAGTATTTATCTCTTTCTGAAATCGTTTCAGCTTTGTGAAATCACATATCAAGATTTTCACAGCTTTTACGTAATTGTTTTGAACATAATTTACACCTGCCGATCAATCTAAAACATTTTTTTTGAAAAATATGTTGTGATTTATGAATTACAAGCCTTGAAAACTTTCAAATTTTATTTTTTTTATAATAATCAACACATTTACGGACAAGAAAGTTATTATTCCAGGAGAAAGAAATAATTAACTTCCCTAAAATTGTTAAAAGTGTTGGTAATCGTAAGAAGGAGACGAAAACTGATAATATCTATATTATTAAATTTGATGGCAGTAATGAGCCGTAAAATTCTAATTCCATGTTGTCATTGAACGATTCAGATATGATTTAAAAATTAATTTTGCTATTTTATATGTTACTACAATGTAAATTAAAGGTAAAGTTATTGAAATGTTGCCAATTTTCACGAAAAATGGCGAAAAATAGGTTTGCATGTGGACGAAGGGAATCAGGCAATTCACGAGTCATGGCCATACCAGAGTCTCACGTGCATTCAAACACTTCCCTTGGAGTGGAAGCGAGTGCTACTCCACCAGCAACTCCACTTAGCCCACTAGTAAGAAACGCAGCAAACCCTTCCCCAGTGAAGAGTAAGCGAGTGGTCAGAGTGCCGTGGTAAACCTAATCTTAGGCCCTTTCTCTCCTTCACAGATTCTCGTGACCTGGACTGCTAAATTACACTTAATCTTTGCACTCAACCTAACCCCCAGAGCCATATTCTCTTCAGAGGTTCTGTGACCCACTTTGGTATCCCCGTAACAAGAAATGCACCTTAAGATCGAAAAGTATGCAGAAAATTAGCGTTCTTTAATAGAAGCTGTAGTTTCTCTGTGAGCATCGGCAATATACATTATCAAATAAGCCTTACACAAAGCGTTGTTTAGTGAGGCTAGATAATTACTAAGCCACATAAACACGTAAAAATCCATGAAATAGTTTAATTTAACAATTTTAAGATATGATTTAAAAAGTCAGTGTCTCAGCCACATCAAGTTTTTTTTATGAATAACGACAGTATTCTCCAAAATAAAAGACTGAGATCGAATCGAAATGAATATCAAGCAATATTTTAATTTCACAATTTCTTACTTAAGAATTGAAAAAATTGAGCAACGTTTCAGCACTAATTTCAAGCAATAGTTAATTGGAGAGGATAAATTTTATTGAATATGTCATGTTTGACATTAAATTAATTTATGAGGGAGTTACAGTTCACAAGGCTTTTGATTAAAGATCGAGTGCTACTTATTTGGATGCATCGACTTTTGTGGCGTCAAAGCATTCCGATCAGGTGGAAAATAAAATCAAGTCATACCTTCTAATGCTAGTTTGTTCACCAAGTATTTGCTTACATCTATCATAAGTCTTCTATTACGATACCTCTTCTGCATAAACGCTCAACAATCGGCAACCGAATGAAATCCGCTCATCTTGTACTACTAGAGCTACGAGATGAGCGCATTTGATTCGGTGGGCGCTGAGCGTTTTTGCAGTGGAGGTATCGATTACGTTCTCATTCCATTACTATTAAACATTTATATACTTTTAGTTGTTTTTCAGAAAGCTCACGCTTCGCAAAATTATAAACCTTACTAACTCGCCACTCACTTTTGTCGAGGCCATCCCTCGGTGAATTATGGGAGGCTAATCTATTTCTAGTGTAACCATGAGTACTAGCGCGGATAGCATTAGCTAACCACACCTATATTTCAAGATCTTATCGATAGTACCCGCTCACCCATATGACTTTCTTTATTTCCAATAAACTTCAATTCCCATAGGTATTCTTTGACAGCTCAGCAATTTAGCTAAAGTGAGTCTTACGCTACTCAGACCAACTGGCATTTTCAACTCAATAAATCCGCAATGCTATGGAACGGCACACACATGCTTTGGCCGGGTAACCGGAGAAAAAAGAATCAGATATTTCCCTCAGAGAAGTAGTCTATATGTGATATCGACTTGGTAGACATGGTCTGGTCTATATTTCCGAGAAATACTTTAAATTAACGATGGGGGGATGTGAACTTTATCGCACACTTTAAATGGAAATAAAGCCACCGGGAAGCAATGTGCGTAAATATTCAAAAGCAATAGAACGGAGTAATTAATTACACTCAGGAATCTCTCTCGACGTTTGCACTGTAGTAAAAAGCAAATTTACATTCATCCAGATGGTAAACAGTCTCACTCTGGGAATATCTGCACGCGTTGTGAATTCTATGCTAAGCAGACATCTGCTGAATCACAAACCCTCACCAGCCACGAACTCAGCATGCCTAGCAATGCATGAATTAAGTTACCGAAAACACACTCAGGAACAATCCAAACTTTTGGGGATTGCTTTGGACCTCAGAAAGTTGAACTTTATATAGTTTAGAATCCATGATTAATGAAGGAAAGAACTTAATTTATTTCACAATTACCTCCCGATATTCATGAGTTTTACTTAAAAGGCGTCAAAATCAAGGACCTTCATACTTGTTTATACTTGTGGAAGATTCTTGATACTAAGATTTAGAAGTTGAAACCGGCAGGAAACAGTTCTTTACATAGACAATTAAGTAGCAATTCATTCATTCTCCATTATATCCATATTTATTATCTATAAATGTTGGTCCATCAATAACTTTTCGCTCAAAACAATTCATTATCAACACATATCTCACGTCTATGAGTTCGTTCTAGGATCGGTTTGTAAACGTAATCCAGGGGCGGATCACGGCGTAGATTAATCCGTGTTTATGAGAAAACAGAGATAAACATTGACCTTAAATGAAGGATTGACTATGAAACATTTAGAAGGATTTAAAATTATCATAATTTGCAATAATTCTATTATGATGTATCCAAACAGACATCTTTCCACGGAAAGCAGTAATGAAAACGATACTGAACGCTGTAATATGATATACTGGATACTGAATGTTTAAAATTCGCTCTTCGCGCTCTGGGTTATTTCTAACGTATATTAAATTAGCGATGATAACTGCTTCAAATGCTGTAGTTATCCCGCAGATCTTCGACTCTCTCAATTTCCGAATGGCGTGATGAGCCAGGGATGTGAAACTGGTCATTATTAAAATTGATCCTTATTTGCAGTTACTGAGAAGATACTTAATGCGTAAAATATAACAAAATTTTATGTTCATTTTTAAATTTTAAGAAAAATGACGAGAAAATATTAAATGCAAAAATTATTTTTGCATCTGATAAATTATTGAAAAGTATGCATAAATGTAAATCTTTTTTAAGTGATTGGAAAATAATTTTTTACTCGTAGAATTGTCAAAATCCTCCTTTATGTATCATCTGTTTCTTTATTTAATTCATTGGTATAAGGTTTATCGTGAAACTTTTGACTAATGTAACTTTTTTGGTGGCCAAAAAACGTCATCATTCTCTAATCAGGTGAAGCTTATAAAAGATTCACATAATAAACATATTGTAACGTATTGTAAAGGAAGATGGATGGAAGGTTTCTAAGGAGTTGTGGGAGGAGAGGAGGGTTGTTGTGTGAGAAGCCATGAAAAAAAGATCTGTAAGGAAGGAGACGAGGAAATAAATTGTATTTGAAAATGTATAAAAAAAAGTCGTGGAAGGAAAAAGTGTCTGATGTTACAATATCTAGTGCATTCTTCGAATGACATACCGAATAAAACTTCTAGAAATCTAACATTTTTATTATAAATGGCTACGCAGTGCATATTTTTTATTTAGATCAATTATAAAAATGAAATGATTTAAATAATTGATTGTCTTAAAGCAATCTGATTATGTATTCCCGGAAAGTTACGAAACATTTCTGCCTTTGAAAAAAGTATTTTTATTTCAACAAAAAAATTGGAATGATCAAGGACTCTATCCTCTTTTGATGACACTTTTGCGATAAACAAGATATGTTTTACATTTTTTCTGCATTAACCTCAGGATCCAGCGTTTTATCTATAAATGGGCATGCTGAAATTACTGCTGAAATTTTGTTGGTAAGGAAAGGGTCATGTGTGTTCATGATGCCGTGACCTCTCCGTACACTCAAGGTTTTTTTTGTAGGGAGAGCTCTTTGAGAGCGCCAATCGTACCGAGTGGACTTCATCGGCTTAGCCTTTGGCCGCTCTTTTGTGGCCAGGGATTGCCTCTCCAGGTGAGATCAATTTCCTCTGGAATCGGGTGCCTTGTCCGGCAAAGGAACGGCCAAATCTCTCCGTTTGAAGTTGGGAGGAGATGGTTGGGTGGAAGAGAGGCTCGCCAGATGACCGATCCAATAATGTGGTGGACGATCTTCGAAACGAAAGAAGTGGAAGAAATAGAAGAGGAACGGGCTGCGTAATCCTACCTCTCTCTCTGAAGGCTCTAGACTCTTCACATCCGACGGAATTAAGGGAAGAGAGGTCGGCTTTTATCAAGAGAGTTTGCAATGCGTCAATATTTAAACTAAAATTTCATTTTTCAGTTTACGGCTGGTATCCTAACAGCCCCCGCCACACGCGTATTGCGGTAGCTTGCGGGGAAATTTGTACATATGTATAAATTAATCAAAGGTTAATTTATAATTAATGAATTTAAATTTGAATAATTAATCATTGCAAATACGGCTTGTAGCTGGATAGTTATGTTATAACCGCTCTATATTTCCTTTTTTATTATAAGAAATAAGATATATAAGATTATAATTTATAATAAGAAAGCTTATTTTATAAGTTATACGAATTTGTTATTCCTCGATCAATAATGGACCTAAATAAATGGCAGGTTAACTTGGCAGTCAATTCTCTCGCAATGCGTAACAAAACGATTTTGTGCCTATTCTAGTTTACGTTTACGGCTGTTGTCTTACCGTCTCCCACCACACGGCAATATAGACGACTTTTGGGGTAGCCCACAAATGCGGGGTAGAAATAGGGGGGTGACAAATAAGGTGAATGAAATTTCTCTTCCATGTGATGCAAACCGCAATCCCTTCCTTCCTCTTAACGCCTGTTTTTAGCCATACCATTGCCGACTGTATTTGAGCTGTGATGCACAATACGTTATAGGAGTGTCCAATCGGTAGGCCATGCCATAATTCGCCGTAATTACGCGAGAAATTTCATATAGAAAACGCTTGAATGGAATAATTGTCCTAGGAAGGCAAAGAGATAAAACTTTTCCTAATTGGGACGCATAAAGAGGGACATAATGGAGAAGGACATCGGGGTATAGTTGGAACTAGCTTGAAAAAGGAAGAACCGGAAGGTTGCAGTATACTATTCTAAGGATTGTAATGTAATCATATTAGAGGTTTCAGATACCTCTAGATAATGGCCTGGAAAGATCGAAACAGGTAGAGATTTTAATAATGCTTCGTGGAATAAAACATAGTTTATTTTTGAATCAATCATGTAATACAATTGATGAAAACCGGATCCATTTTAGTCCTGCTTCATCTAGACCCTGATTAACCGATTGATTTAAGTATTCTACCAATTAAGGTAGGAATGAATGGAGTATTTAGGAAGTGTTTTGACCGTCTCCCCTCTCTTCATAGACTTGTCTCTTCAATTCACAATAAGGCCTACTCCCTTTCATTCCATCTTGAAAACATATTCTCTTTCTTCCTCTCCCTCGCTTACCCAACATTCTACCCCCAACACAGTTTTCAATATCACCTCCCAGCTCAGTACTCGCTCCATCCATACCTTCTGTCTTCTCCGTATGTCATCAAGAAAGTGCCACTCCCCATCCACATTGTCAAACACTTCGTCGTTCCTCCTCCTTTTAATCTACTTCACCTTCTCCATTCTTCTCCAGCTCAATCAATAGTATGCTTAAATAAAATAATATTGCTGTGTAATTACTAAATGAAAAGGATAAATGTATTTCATCCCTTGACATGTATTCCGGGGTAATGATATCAAGTGATTGGGATTTCCGAGAATCCCCTTCCTCTCCTCTCCCTCGTGACGCAATATCATGCGCTATATCTTCCCTCCTCTCAAAATCTGTTATAACTATTAAATTACCGACTGCGTTTGCCTTGGCAGCTGTCCATATTAAATTTTTTTCTCCATTCTCTCGTTGCGTAGCTTGCCGAGAGAAAAAACGATCAAATAATTACGCAGGAATTCCGGTTACGCGAAAAACGTGTTGGATCCAAAGAGCGAGCCAGAAAATTATAACTTTATTCAGAATGAATAGAGAATCTAAAATGCGCATTATTTCCCAGACTTTCGATAACTATTCCAAGAGCACATGAAATTAGGATACCTATTTTACTCCTGAAACATCACTATTGAGTAAAACTGTGACTCTACCTGAAGAAAATAGAAATCACTCTCCTGGAAGCAGAAGATGTATTTTGAAAATATCCTCCAGAGTGCAAGATATCGAAAACTGGGTATTATGGCTTATACTATAAAATAAGAATTTTATCATAAAGTATTAGAGTTCATGTTAGTAAAATTTTTTACAGGACAATATTTTCATTACATGTTTCCTCAACACCGAAACTTGATGCAATGCTGCAGTTTTAAATTACAAAGCATAAAATACCTCATTTGCACATTTCATGTTCGATTTACTTTTCATTAATGTCTAGAAAAAAACAGTAAAAAAACCTCATAACTTGTTATCATACTCCATCCTTTGCTTTATTTTCAATTATGAAGTGACCCGTAATACTTTAACTACACGGTGAAGAACCAATATTCGTGGCTAGTGAGTAATATCTATGTTGCGGGGTCAAAAATGAAGTGAAGACACGTTGAAAGAGCATATATGAAAAACGTTAATATTTAGTCAGTCAGTTTGTCTTCGAAATCAGCAAAAAAATAAAGAAGTGTGTCGCCATCCTTGAACAGATTTATCCTTTGATTTAGACTTTACTGTACAATGTGCCAAAGCGGCATTTCTGAGCTAAGGAAAGGGAAATTATGATGCTTTACAGCGTTTCTATCTCCTGCGGTGATAGTGCTTACCGCCTTAAGCCTGAGGCAAGTGGAGGGAGTCCGTCTCACTCGGTCTGCAGAGCGAAACGATTCGTAAGGTGTGAGGGAGGGCGGAAGTTCCGTCGCTTCCATCCGTCACCTAGCTTCTCCCCGCCCAGCAACCGTTCCGCACCCCAGTTAGAGGAAAGCATCGTTCTCGTCGTAAATATTTCTTTACGCATTTAAAACATAAGAAAAATCTTGAATCCTTGGAAATTAAAAGTTACCAGCTCTTTGAATTTACTGAAATGTTATAAGTACATCCGCTAGATTAAATCTGAAAAAACTCCATAGTTATAAATTAATAAAATTGGTGATATCATTTAATTTTTTATGTCAACTGGGGAACTTTAAAGTGGCTGAGTCAATAGCTGGTCTCTGAGAGACCGTATCAATGACTATGTCCATAAAATAGTAGGTGCATGTTACCCGAAGGGATAGATAAGTAGAGTTTCGGAATAGTTGATCACGTAGTACCACTAACGGAAAATGTTTACGAGATAAGGGATGAGAAGCTCCCACACTGGCGAATAGTGGGTAATATGCCCCAGTTTTTCACTTTTTCGCAGATTATTCTCCACTTAATAGTTTGTAAACCCCAAGTTTAATAATGTTTACTTGCTAACCAGCAGACTGCTACTCAAAAGATATCTAGATATTGATAAACGTTAATGAAACCTAAACTGATAGTCGCTCGTCTCTATATACTGACAAAACTTCATTTAGGGGAGGAAGCCCTTAAGTTCCAAATTAAATTAAGCACTCAATGGAAATTAATCAGTGGAATTGGCCAAAGGGAATTATTTTTCGACCTAAAATGATAGGTCTGGCGAGGGAAGCAAGAATCTTATAAAACCAATGGCTGAAAACGTATACTTGTGGAGTGCAGTCATCAGCATGACGAAAAATCCAAATTTCTAGTACATTCTTTTTTAAAAAGTTTAATTTACGTCCTAGAATACAGTGGGCAATATATCCTCCCTCCTCTTCTCTCTTCCTTTATCTATATTCACTGACTCGAATGATTTATGTAGCTTACAAATGATGGGCGTGTCTTCGAAACGTAGATACGAAAGCATTTTAAATGATTGAGTTTTAAGAAGTAGAATATAATAAACTACTGTTACATCATATCTGATGCACTGAGCTACAGCAGGGGCTCGTACCCCCCTGAAAAAGATATGGTCTTTAGTGTACCCTCTGCAAGTGAACCCCCATGAAATGCACCCCTATCCAATTTAGCATCCCAGAAACATTTCTAGCTACTCCTTAGAGTCGGAGATATAATCTAACGAGATAACCATACTTGGACATGATGTCATCGATATCGAGTTCGTTTTTCGACTTAAAAGCTTCGATGCTCGATCGCAAATGGCAGAACTCGAGAGATTTTGCCACCAGAGGCGAGAATGCAGCTGCATCTCCACAGCGATCGTCAATTTTTTTCTCTGGCATTCCCTTGGAGAGCATCCCACATCCGGTGAGGGGAAGGAGGCAATCCTCGATCTTTTCCGATGTGAGCTTTCGAATCGCATATTTGCGGTCGATCGTATAGTGGCGATTCCGCCTGGGTTGATACGTCATGGGACGAACGTATTATTACGCAACTCCTTCCCGCAGGGTGGAGATCGCTCTTAGAGGGAATTTCCCGTCCCTCTCACGGCTTCCTAGCGAGTCTCGGGAGCTCATCTCTTTGAGTCAATCGCCGCCAACCGTTCTTTGACCGAGTGCCACCATACGCGACGCCAGCGCCTCTCCTGCGTAATCTCAAAGGCATACTTAGTGTCCCCAGCTAATGGACTGCAGTCGAGTGTAACGAGCTCATTACTTATAGAGCTTGTGCTTGGACGAAGATGTTGGTGCTCAACGATGAATAGAGTACACATAAGAGTAAAATTGGTTTCGGTTTCTACGCATGTCCACAAGAATTGGTATACACGTGCGCTTTCGAAATATCAGGCTCATGGTGGAAGTTACTGCGTATAAATATGTATGTGAATTATACACAACACCGAGGTTCCTTGGAACACAGAAATTCTCCCAGGGACGGATTCAACATCAAATTTGGGAGAGGATTCATGACCACGGTCCGGGAACTGTGGAATTACCCCTGAGAGATAGAGGCGTCTTTAAAAAAAAATTTATTCCATGTAAAATTTTTAAAATAGTATTTTTTTTAACGCATTATCGAGTCACAAAATTATTTTTTATTCTTAAAAACAGGTGAAATCGACAAATTTAGATATTTAAGGATACAAAAACTAACAAGAATTAAAATTTGGGGGGAGGTAGTGACCCCTGTGACCTACCCCTTAAATCCGCCACTGAATTCCACTGCATTGCACTTACTTCTGAGAATGGTGGCAATGCAAAAATTTAAACTGATTATGCTTCAGATATCTTGATGATGATATGATAACTTTCAAAAGAGCAATACAAGAAAAGATATGTTATGCAATAGGCTTGCGTAGTTAAATATTATTTGCGATTGACAAAACATTTCCTCTAGGACAGTGACAAATACATATGGGGCGGCGTGGCTCCCATTGCCAAACATTGCAGAAAAACGAATGTAACCTCTTTGAGTGATAAGATGGAATTGTCTAGTGTATGTTTGTAATCAGTTTAATAAAAAATTTCTTAAACCCTGTAAGCGAATTGATTATTTTTTACTGCGATAAAAGTAAAGGTAGCTCAAGATATCTTTTGCACCCCCCACCTTGAGTTTTTTCTGCATCCGCGTCACTGCTCTAGGAGGAATATCTACTTCCTCCCCGTCAATCCACCGATCGATTAAGCGGAAACGCGCGTCGATGCACCAATGCTTGCCTGCGGTGGATCCCGGAGCGCCTTGGCTCGTCAGTGTGGTCCCATTTGACGAGTCAATCTCCCGCGGGGAATGCCAAAGCGGAGACGCATCGTCGGCGCCTTTGACCGAGATTGCCGCCAGAGGCGAAACAAGCGGTGGAGGCGTGGGGTGAGGATAAACGTGAGGGGGTAGGGGGCGTGTCTTATTGCGGCCCACACGCGGGGGGCCGCCTCCTCTTTGCAATCACGCGTACACTCAAAGACGGGAGCCTCCTTCGCAAGGCCGACTCAATGATTGGGGCCTTCGCCAACGCCGCGGCGCCGTTTTTTTTCGCATTGGTGTTTATTTTTCCTTTCGCGCAAATTCACGGTAGCGTCGAGTTGCGTGCCAAACTGCCTCGGAGGCAGGAAAAAATAACAGGGTCCAAGCAATAAGCAGATTGAGGTAGTGGCGGAGGAGAGAATGGAAGTGTGGGGCTTCGCAGTTTATCGTGGGTAGACGGAAGAGTGATTTTTGACTTTCTGTATGAATACTTACTCTGAGAATGTTGCTGAAATATATATTAACACTAGAAGGATAACAGGGACCATTTGACCCATTTCAAAGGATCGAAATAAATTTTTCTGTTAGTAAAATATTTTCGATGGCTTTGTAAATCTTCACTTTTTTCATTTTGGTCTTAAATTTTATAGATTGAATTGAACTATGATGTTTTACATTAATGTTAAATAGTGTTTTTTAATGATCTGATTTAAAACACCATTTAATGAAACTGAATATTGGATCGAAATAAGGCTTTTAATTAACACTTTGGATGTCATATGAACCCAAGCTGTCCTTCAAAGTAGCACGAAACACTCGTCTTCCTCGTGCTATTTTTACATTGTTTGTAGTTTTTTCTTTCCGTTGTCTTAAACCTATCCGACATCATCGCGTCCAACGCTAACAGATAAAATGTGACATCGGTTATTTTATTTCCTGAAAAAATGCCTGCGATTTTACTAAATGACCGAATAAGTCACGTGATCCGTAGCTTTTCGATATTTTACGTAACTTAGCTATCAACAGCTCACAACCCCATTTTATAGTTTTATACTTGTTTGGATTTAGGATGCGGCAATTTCAGCGAAATATTGTGAAACTTGGATAGTTTAAACCGGTTTGGGATCAGAGAAGCAATCTGAATTACTATATATAATGTGTAAAAATGAGTTTTTTTATTGACGGATAAAAACTCAGCCATTATGCGAAGTAATTTCCAAATATTTTTCTTTGATAACTTGTAAGTGAATGCATTTTTAAAACTATCTCCTAAAATACAAAAACAATAAAACAATGTGCACCTGCACCTTTTAAAACAAATTATAGAGAAGCAAGATGGCATAGGCCGAATGAAAAATAAGAAATAAGAGTCAATACACCTATACACGGACGGAAATACGAATTTTCCCTGCCGTGGAATGATCACTTTGTTCAATGGCCCCATCTTGACTCCTCTTACCATCACTTAGCTATTTTTTTGGCGAGAAAATCGCCCTAAATCAACTCTTTCCTCGCTATCTTTCGTTTTTCACGTCCTTCCCGCGCCAATCCGGCGCCTACTCTCCGCAGCTCACACCATTTGGCTTACCCCTCCTCCTTTGCTCCATCGCATCCTCTAAATCGGCCTATTTTATTCATTCACCTCTCCTCACCTTAATATCTATAATCTCTCGCTTCCTCGACCCGAAGAGGATCACGCACAAGATTTCCTCCCTCTATCGCATGCTGGGACTTCGATTGATTACACCACTCCATCAGACGGATCGGCCGACCCCATTTGACCACCCAAATAGGTAGCCCAGGTCGAGTTGGCTGCCATACTTTTCCCATCCTTTCCTTCCTTTTTTCATAGAGCTGATTAATGTTGTATACACTATCATTGTATTAGGCGGGGGGGGGGGGGGCGGAAGTAGATAAACAAATGGGCCTTATTAAAATTAAGGTATTCCACGCAAGTATTTGACCTTTAGTGGTGTAACTACAATAAATATTATTTATCAGGGGGATCGGGTTAGTGTGGTGGCTAGAGTGTTGGCTTCTCTCCTCGTGGAATCGGGTTCCAATCTAGACGGTCGCAGAGCATTTTCAGAGACTGCCCGATCCCTGCTTGAGTGTTGTATGGCACATTTTAAGCACGGCACTCCGTCCTTCAGATGGGACATTGAGGTATTGTCCCCTTGGCGCCTATCGTGAGGAACAGGCTAATGCCGACGCCGGGTTTCTCTCCACCCTTCCTTCCATGCCCTTCCCTGATGGCGCAAATGGCCTCGGCTGTCGGTCGCCTCCTCCAAATACCTTAGCATTATTAATTAGTCCTTCGGGATTACCTTTAATTCCAATCTCATCCGTAATTTTAATGAAATATTTAGGAGTATGCATTTCCTGCCAAGCAAGTGGGCTGTAATGGGTCCTAGATCATCTTAAACGAGAATCTTATAATCAATTTCACTGTGAGGGATACATATATGTCTACATTTCCTCAAACTCACAATTTAAATATGGTCTGTGCTCCCTTCCCCAGATAATAATTTCAAGAAAAATACCTTGAGAGCGTTGGAAGTTTAGATTAACCCTTTGGATATTGTTTATGCTCTAGAAAACTAGCCACCACATGCAGTGAAAGAGTGGAGTCAGGAATTTTTCCTCTATCAAATAGTTTTGAATATTTACCTGATATTAATGATTATAAAGTAATGTAAATTCCGGTCAAGTTGAAAAAATCGGCTGGGAATGTGACGCTTTATCCACTGCGATATTTCGTCTTGGATTAAACTAGTGACACTATAAAGTATTTTGCTCTACACGTATTTATGACCTGGAGACAGGCAATATTGTTGCACTTTTGTGAGACAATTATGGTATACTTAATGTAGGATTGCTCATTTGTCATTTTCTTAATACCTCGGTCGCACCAAACCAATCTTCATAAGTTTTTTTAGCTTATAAATGTGGCATTTATATAATTTGGGGGTTGATTTTAATTGTACCCATTAGACATACATCAAAAGTAGTCTAAATCATTTGTAAATAATAAAGTAACTCCAATCAGCAAATGACTAGAAGAAAAAGACTGTTTGAGGGATGAGGTGGAGATAGGCAAGATAAATTTATGAAGGTCAATATCGGGCACGAATCGAATCAATTTAAGAAGGATGAGAGGGACAGAAACAAGCGTAAAGAAGCCGCGAAAATAAATGAATACAAAGCTAAAGAGATCTGGATCTATAAAGTGCCAAACGATGGTCATGAAAGAGCACTCAGCCGCTAATGAAAGCAAGTGTTAAGTCTCGAACTATAATGTGTGCACATAAACGATCGTGCGCATTCACTGATGCGCGTGATGCACATTGGCGAAGGAAAACTCACGTTTTACTCTAATGATCAGTGCAAACAGCCGCAGGGGAAAAAGCAAATCAGAGGAACATCCATTAAGTTGCATAATGAGTCGGACGGTAATGGGGGTGAAATGGAAAAAAAAATAAAACACGGTCGTTTGGCGTACCTATCCAAATCGATTGGACATAAAGTTAGTTACCCCGACCCCCGCCATTAGAAAAGAACCCATTTTCCATTCACTCTTCGCAGTAATGTGCGCCCATCCAGCTTGGACTCCGAGTTTAATCGCTAAGCGCTGTTTAATCTTTCTCCGCCGGATGTGCATTCAGCATCTTTGATGGCCTCCAAAGAAAGAGAACCAGTTTTGATCGGGGAGCTTTGATGCTGAAGAGATGGATTAGGAGACTTACTATCATGTCACTGTACCCAGCATCTGTGCCTTAGTGTATGCACCAGTGTTTCGTTATTGTAACCTCACCTGAAATGAAAGAAAATAGCATAGATCAGAACTTGCTGCAGCATCGATACATGTAAGCAAATTTCTTTTATTTGTGCCAGTAATGCAATAAATTCGGGACTTAAAATTGTACATTCTGCAATAATTCTATCAATAAAATGCAAGCAGGTATCATTAAACCCGTATGTATAATAAAATTTAGTGCAATCTCATTAAATAACCAGTCTTTTTTTGAACAAGGAGAGAGATACATAATCATCTAAAATATAGATTAGAAATAGAAAATCCAGGAAAAAGAGAAAGAGAAGAGATTCTCTGTTTTGACAAAAGGTACCTTTGTTGTTTCTAGGATATAAAAAATCAAATCCTTATAAATTTTCTTTCATTAATAAAATAACTTCGTATATATACATATATCCACTTTCGTTGCATATATTGGGATAATTATAAAAATTAATAATGCAATTATTGAAATAAGTACATAAAAATATAATTTTTTCAAAATAAAAGACGTACTTATCATGAGTTAGCCCAATAGCTTAGAGATATATTGGCAATTTGGTAATGCCAAGCTAAATTCGTTACTTTATTTCAAAATACGTGAAAAGAGTTTTTGAAAGAAAAGATATTGCAACGTTCAATTAAGGTTCATGATTAGCAGCATATGAAAGAGAAGGGAAATTATCGGAGACGTTGGCTAATGGTTGCCATTCGGTAATGGCCTTCGTGTCTTCTTAACTGTGTAGAACCTCCCCTGAGGACTGTAGCCCACACTCATGTACTTATATCAGGAATAAGGATCACAAATAGTTTTTCTTTCGAGAGTGACAATCTTGAGTTATATAAATATGTATCATATGTTCTTTGATTCCATTTCTGAAAAATATGATTTTTTATTTTGTATTTTCGGTCACCCCGTTATTTCCACGCCCTCGTTATGTCCAAGTTTTATGGTTGTGTTCTTTCTCTTTGTTTCAAATTGATTTTATTTATGATAGCATTATCGTCTATGGTGACATGCGTGATTGAGAATTTAATACTATATGTTCAAATGATAATAATATAAGTGATGATTTTATGATTAATCGCGGCAATAAGAGGTCGATAATAGGGTAGTTTCCTTCATCAAAGAAAACGGAAGGCATTGATTGCGATTCGTAACCCACTATTAGTGTATTCATAATATACAAATTATTTGGCTTTAGAAATCCTAGTTTAGACGAATGTTAATGGTCAATTTTAACCTTATTTGAAAAAGGCCAGATTGGCTCCTATGCGATGCCACTCCACGTGACGTCACAGGGATCTAGATGCTATTAGAGTAGACAGGAATTTTACATAGTCTGAGATTACCAATGCATGCATGTGGTACAGAGCTCAGGGAAACATCTCTCAATAATCAATTACCTATCGAAATTGCCTATTGTCGGTAAGCTTCCTTCCTTTGATAAGGTATTAATAACCCTTATTTAAGCCATGTGCTACCTGCAAGCAGCCTGCATTGTAGCGGCGCTCATAGCCTCACACCATGGTGGCCTCACATGGCGGCAACCGGAACCAGAATGACGTCACACGGGCTTTTCCCAGCATTCATACATAGCCGTCGCGTTTTCGCGCATTTGAAAATTTTCACTGTTAATTTAATCCCGAAAAATAGATATCGTCATTTAAAAATCTAATAGCGTGAAATGCGTACTCCAGGAGTAATAATCTTTCGATTTAGGCAATAAAAAATAATAGGAAACCACCTTTTGATACGAAGGGCACATAGAATAGTTGTCGCTGAGTTTGGCTGTGGAATTCTTTAACTGCGGAATATTTTTGACTATGACTCATTCGAAATGCTCCATGATTTTTAGGGTTTCTCATTTTATGCTATCTTGGAGCGTTAAATTATAAAAGAATAATGAAATTACGCCCTACCACACAGATGTAAGTCCTTTATTTTTGGGGAAAAATACCTTGCCGACTGACGTTGAAAAACCAGTTTTACTCACCGACATTACGACGTCATTGCATCATTCCCTTACGAGACGCAAGTGAACGAGATGAATTTTCGGACCGTCGAAGAAACTCGGTCAGTAAAAAATTCCATCCATCAGTTAAATTGCGAATACAATTATTTGGTGGTATTTTACGTGTTCTCATGTATTATAAGTTGATCTAGATGTTGAATCATACTTCTCTGTCAAGGTTCATAGCCGGTCCATAGAAATAATTGCTATTTTGACCATAGAAGGCACTAAGCGTGAGAACAAACAGCTGCATGATCCATTGCAGAGTAAATGCAGAAAAACTAGTGTAATTATCGGAAAAATTAGCTCAAGGTTCACGTTATAAGGCGAAATCGCTAAAAATATAATTTCGTTAAATGCAGGAAAATACGAAGGTCATATAATGATATAATGTGCATATTTTTTCAGTCTTTGTTTACGTTTTTCTGAGTTTCGACTCTAGTGTGCTGAAATTTTAGTGTTGTGGTAAAGTTATCTGTTGATATTGGCGTCGCACAGTAGTTATTTTTATAAATAAAACCGTGATCAAAATGCTAATTACAAAGTTGCATAAAATTACTTTCGTGAAAATGCAGTCATCGGAAGAGATTAATTACACCCAAAATACTTCTGTTTTCCTCTTTCTTGCTGGAACAGTTTTGCATTTATTTTTGTTGAAAATTGGGTGTCCAGTTATCCCCGATTTGCATCTCCTATTATTCAAATGTTTTGCCATTACAGTAATCACCTGAGATAACTAAATTAAAATGGATTCATTGGATGAAGGTATGTTAATCACTATTGAAGCTTAAAATCTTTTATCTTTACGTTCGATACCATTAATTTGTCGTTAGTTATCAAAACAAAAATATAATCGCGCAAATTCACTCGAACCACAGTTGCACATGGGCATGAAGTTAAGTGTCGGTGGCAATTAGGCGCTGGATTGGGCGTGAAAAACAAATGATTTAGAAGTAACAGTTGATTCAGGGCGATTTCCCCCCCAATAAATAACTGAGTGATGGTGAGAGGAGTCCAGATGGAACTATTGAACAAAGAGAATATCACACAGCAGGGAAAAGTTGAATGGATGCCAGTGTATAGATGCATTGAATCTAATTCTTACTCTTCATTCGGTATGTATCTCCTTGTTTCTCTAAAATTTGACAAAAAAGACACATACCTTGTTTTATTGCTTTAGTATTTGAAGTCGCTAAAACTTATTTACTTGCAAGTTATTAGGGATAAATATTTGGATATTATTTTGCACGATGACTGAAATTTTAGCCGTTTATAAAAAAAAACTCATCACCTAAAATTTATTCCAGTAAGTAATTCATCGCTTCTCTGATCCCAGCCTTCTGGATCTAACTATCCAAGTTTCACTGTATTCCTCTCCGTCCTGCTCAGTTACCCACAAAAATTGTGCCCCAATACGCTGTTTGCTATAAATTACAATACCTTACACGTCTTAAATATTGTTTTTCTTATTAGTACTACTATTATAATAAAAATTGTTATCATTAAATCAATTTTAACAAGACCACCGTGTGGTAACACACAGCACAAAAATATATTAAGTTCCAATTGCTAAATACAAAAACGCAAAAAGGCATTGACCATTCAAATTTTTTCATCCCCGCCACAAAAATCTGATCATTAATTGGGAATGGCTTCAATATTTACTCAGGTAACCCATTCCAGTCTTTTATCCCGCGATATAGGGAGGAAAATTTTACCGAATTTGAGATTTGCCTCGGAGTTTTAGAAAGCATTAGAAATTTTTTTTTTTTTAGTGATCTGTCACTTGTTTGAAATATCTCAAAGTGTAAGTGCACCCTTAGTCAAAAATATACAGTATATTATACTTCAAAGTTTTAAATATGAGAAAAATAGAGAAAACAAATCCAAATTTGAGGGAAAGGAAAATTCGGTATGGACCTAATTAACATAAAAATATATAGGATCAAAAATCAAATTTAATGCATTCATATCTTAGTTGAAAAACAAGTCATACGAGAGTGATGAGCCAGCCGGAGGGTGAGGCAAGGTAGGGTTCAATCGTTTACTCCGAGGCTACGTATATGCCGTTCGTTGCTGAGGGTGGTCACGCTAAGCGCTCGTCCGCCGCCTCTCAGTGCACTCAAGGGTGGATTATGACGGCTCGGAGAGTTTTGCGGAGTTGAGGGGTCATTTGCGAGGTCAGCTTGAGAGGATAAAAAAGGTAGGATGAGTGGTGGGCGATGGAACGATGCGATAAGGAAAGGAAAAGTCACCCGAGGGTGGAGAATGAGCGCCCCCCTCTTACCATATGATAGTAGGTATATGCATGCGCTAGAAGGAGAAGGAGGAAGTGCAGGAAGGTATAGGGAGGCTATATGAGTCCGTCTATATAAGAAAGGAGGAAGTGGGCTCCGCCGGGCATGGCCTAGCGATACGCCCGGCTCAACCGACTCCAGGAAGTTCACGGTCGGACCGAATCTTGAAAAGGTGACGCAACTACGGGATACCCTCCCAGAGAAACGAAAGAAATATATTTGTATCCATGCTTGGATTATATTTTGTTTCAAATTTTAACTGAATACCCTCTCATACATAATCCAATTATAATTGAAACGAAAGGTAGTGGTCGAACTTCCACTATATCACGCCTGAATCTGTTGAACTTATCCTATTATAAAGCGGAAACTATGGGCATAAGAGCAAATCACTACTACTTTTAAGTCAGATTGTAGAATTTTATATCTGTTAGTAAATGAAGCAGTAAATGTGTACCTGCAAGTTACAGTTTTTTAGTTTTCAATTCAATGAGCTGCGTTTTCATTCTTTCTCATAAAGCATTTATTTTTCCAGCGACTGATAAAAACTTTAATCAGTTAATTTCTTCGTATCCATCCCAACAAAACTGTAAACTAGGTACGCTTCGTCTCAGGTTTCCCTGGCAACTTTATACACACATCCATCTTCCTCGGCTTATTAAATCGTATCAAATTGGAAGCAGCGATGAGGAAACGTAGAGCAGATGGAGATACATATTATTAAACTAATATCTTGTTTCAGGGTCAAGTAACAGCTTCTTCAGACGTATTCTCTCGTGCGTGGAGTGGTATAGCGAACTTCATAGTTTATCAAGAAAATCTGGCAATTTTTACAGAACTGTATTTGCTCTCCACGGAAGTTATCCAATTACGCAGTTCCTGGAATATATCCCATCGCCTGATGTCGCTCCTTTTCATCTGTTCAGTCTCCTGTGTGAGTTACCCGGTGCGTTTGCTGAGTAGAGAAGGTAAACAAGATAAATTTATACTCTGTGCTTCGCTAATCTTACTTTATGAAATTTTTCAAATGAAGGAAATGATATTTTCCTTTAAAATGGCTCATCACTCTCGCATGACATGTTTTTAAAGTAAAGTATGAAAGCATTAAATTTGATTTTTGAGCCTAAATATTTTTATGTTAAGTAGATAGAATTTTCCTTTTCCTCAAATTTGAATGTTTTCTTTATACTTCTCATACTTAAAAAGTTTAAGTATAATATACTCTGTATACTTGACTAAGTAAGCATTAACATTTTGAGATATTTCAAACAAGTGGCAGATCACTAAACAAATATCTAATACTTTCTAAAACCCTGAGGCAACTCTTCGGTAAAATTTTCCTCCCTATATCGTGGGATAAAAGACTGAAATTGGTTACTTGAGTAAATATTGAAGCCATTCCCAATTAATGCTCGGATTTTTATGGCGAGGATGAAAAAATTGAATGGTGAAGGCCTTTTTGCGTTTCTGTATTTAGCATTTGGAACTTAATATATTTTTGTACTGTGTGTTACCACCCGACCACACGGTGGACTTGTGAAATTTTTCTTAAAAATAACAATTATAATAATAATAATAATAGTAGTACTAATAATAAAAAATATATAATACGTTTTACAGCGCCTATTCTCATCTCTGCTACCAGTATCATTCAATAACAAATGCAAAATAGTTGAGCAATGCTGAACATTAGTCCAAATACGTTCATTAAAATACAAAAGTCTAGAATAATTTCAACTTTCCGCATCACGAGAAAATTTCTCAACTCTCTAGAACAGTAAAGAGTTACCTTGGTGAGCGCCCGTTCTCTTTACATATGAAAAACTCAGAGAAAAATGAAGAAAATTTAATGAAAAAAAACAATAACTAGCCGGCCACCCGGCGTAGCTAGGGAAGGATGGTACCCAGAGGAGGGGAAATTTAGAACTTGGAATTCATGGTCTTATTCACCTCTCGATGGGTAAGTATGCAAGAACATAAGAAGAAACACGATTTGTCGGAATACTGGTTAAAAGGATAGGAAGGTAATATCCTTGCTGTCCTCTTAATGTGGGCCATTTACCGATGAACGGTGAAGTTGCGAGAAAAGGCAGTATTGGAACTGGAAGTCCTCATACCGGCCTTCACCTCGCACAAAGCTTGCACAAAGATATACAAGCATAGCAGAGTGAATGGGGATGTTATCGGAAGGTGGGGGAGTAAGCAGAGTGCGGGAATGGACGCTAGTTAATTACGAAAACACTTTGTTTTTTCCACAAGTTTATAGAAAAATTATATTTTATGACCGGCTTCGGCTATTACACCAGTATTAAATACCATATATATTCATATTTGATAATGGTATAATAGCCGAAACCGGTCATAAAATATAAATTTTTATAAACTTGTGGAAGAAACAAAGTGTTTTCATTATTAATATGGAGCCCTTTCACCACGTACCGGCTTTAAGCTTCGAGTTAATGGGCGCTAGGCAGCGCTGAGCGCACCTACAGGGTTCGGTAATGAGAGAAAGATGCAAAGGACGCGTCGGGCGCAACCGAAAATATCACTATAGGCTCTGGGAGCATGGAATTTATCTATGCTCTAACTTTGGTCGCAATCGGTGAAGCCATATGGAAACGCATTGCGGACAAACAAATAGGCAGCCTCTTCTATAGGTAGATAACGACATACTCTTCGTATCTAGCGCTATCCTTCTTAAAAGTGAGACCGTGAAACGATTCTCAACCCCGCGGCCTCAGATTCCGCTTGACCCCTTTGCGTGAACCGAAGTTTTCGGATGCGCGTTGGGCGGGTGAAATCCGTGGTGGAATTGGAGGGGGGGAGGAGAAGGGGATGAGGGAATTACAAGGGCGTGCGGTGCTCTCTCTGCGGTCGAATTTACTTTGCGCGGCCCGCCGCCCGGGGGGCGTTACTTTGGCGCCCTTGAACTTCCCCGAAAAGTTGTTCGACCTGTTGCTTCCGTCTTCCTCCGTATACATTCCCACCCTATCGCCTCCCCCCCCTGTCCTTACGACACGCACCGCTTGAGATATGGGCTGGAAATTCAAATAGGGAAGAAAGCCCCCGCGATTGTTGTTCCACCATTCGAATGAGAAAGCTTTCGAATCGGGAATCTGTCGAATGCTCGCCTGCAGTGTGGCGTGTTTTCCTTATTTTTATATTTTCCGATTTTTAACCCTCTTTGTTATGCCTCGTTCATATTTAGATTTTAACAGCAATCGTTGGAAATATCGTGCATTCACACAACGATGGTTAAAACCTGTGTTGCCCTCCAGCGCTGAAATGTAAAGTGAGCGAGAAATTGACGGTTAGCAAAGCTGTTGAGGTATACAGAGTCAAGATATTACTGTGTTCAACGTGTTTTAACGAATAATTTTTCTTCTGTCCATATTCTTCCTTGCTTGGACAAATCCATAAAAAAATAGAGGGAAGGGTGCTTCACGAACTTTTCGTCTTTCTCTTGTCGCTTCCTCTTCCGGTCTCCCAGCGCCTAACCATCGTAAAGTGGAAGAGTTAGGAACTACGTGAACTACTGTCCGGAAATTCATTCACACAGCTAGTTCTGCCAACTATCGTTACGACGATCGCTCGGGCAATCATAATCTGAACGGGGAATCAGTACCACGGGCCAATATATCGGATTTTCCCCACGGTCGAAATGTGGCACGAGCCGATACATTAGCTCTACAGAAGGCCGGACTTAAAATCATAATCTATAAATATATAAAAGAGGATGTCCGTTTGTCTGTCCAAAATACGTTTCCGTACGGCTGCTCGGATTGCAACCAAAGCTTGGAAATAGGTGCATCTTATTCTCCCAAACGCCGCAGTACTACTTTCGGTTGCCTCCGACGCGTCCATTTTGTGGTTTTTTCATTACTATTTGTTACGTCACGTCGTACAACTTCTGCGGTTATATATCCTGTCGGGCAGGCACACTTCTTCACTCGCTAAAAGGGAAAATATATCTCAAATAAAACTTCACTTACCTATTAATCTTCTCGGTGCAAATCGTTTTGATAGGAAATGAGTTCACGAGACGTTTTTAGTCCACGCACTTGCGGACACATAGCGATCAACGTTGTGGAGGTTATCCCTTGCGCGTTATACGGAAATCGTTTTTCAATTTTTTACTGTTCAACGTTCCTAAAAATCCTACTATTTGACCATCAATCCCAAGTTCCGAGTTTCTCTCTTCTCTGGGCACCATCTTTCGCCGCGTGGCCTGGGTACTTACGCCGGGTCGCTTGCTTATAAGTTAATGTACTTTGCTTTTTCCCTCATCCAATGTAATAAAATATTATAGCCAGCAAATAATTCCTTTTTAGCAAAATTAAAAAATCTATCGGTATCTAACATAGTAATTTCATATTGTGCTTCTTGATAAAGTGCTAACTATTTTAAGTTTGCGCTGGCGCTCGCGGAAAATACCTATATATTTCGTTGGAACATGGAGGGTCAAAGTCGATGAAATATGAAAAAGTTTTATATTTTTAAGTACAGTCTCCGTGGGTTGTCCACCGGGTCAGATATTCTGGTGCCAAAGTTCTACTGCATCAGTTTCGACGAGACAAAATCGATTCGTAGAGCAGGTGGTTACTGGGACCGATTGAGTCATTGAGATCCTTTTAGAGGAGAAGAAATTCAATTAAGATACAGTCTACTCTCGGCCAATCGTGTAGACCCATCATGCACATATTTAGGAGAATATGGAGAAAAAGAGACGAAGGCCAATCAGGAGTGACCTGACCAGATCAGGAGTACTTATAAAGCGAATATATCTTTACCCAGAATTAAGACACTGAGGAGGGCGCTGATATTAGCCGGCAAACGATGGCAACAGTAGACAAGACTCGGTGAAAAACCTTAATAACCACTACTTATGGGTGCATTACTTGCATTTGTACCTGAAATTTTTTACAATATCTGATAATCTACGGTGAAAAAGAAATTTTTATTTTCAGCACCCACACACACACACAGGGTATTAATGTGAGAGAAATACGATGCACCTACTTCAAGATTTTTTTTTCATTTCCACTATTTCATTTTCCCTCGGTGTCAGTGGCTATGGCTGTGTCCCTCGCCAATTAGTGAACCAAAATTTCACTTATTGAGTCACACTTCATTATATCTCATTCTGAATAGAGAGACAAGCTTAAGAATACTTTACCACAACATCAACGACAAATATCTCAAGCTATTACTGCAAAAACAACCGTAAAATACCCGAAAAGTTTAGAAAAACCCACAAACCACTATAAAGTGAGTGATGCATTTATAGCAATCAAAATTAAATGAATTAGTTTTAAACCCTTTTTAAATACACCTATACATGGCGAAGTTCTATTCTGACCACAGCCTCAGTCGCGAATAGCTCGTAACATATTTTTAATAACTCAGTTATGTATGTGATTCGGTGGAAACACTTTCAAATCAATCAAAGATACATACGCTGTATAAAAGATACAACTATCATGCAAAGGAGTGAGCTATTTGATAAAATTATCTTTTGCAAAATGAGATTAATGGATTAATTCCAGTCAGTCTCAGTCTCAGTAATGAATCTTTAATTACAAGAACAATTAGGCAGAGCGCAAAACGATTCATGAGATAAAGGAGGCTTTTTCTTGAAGAATTTAAGCCTTGTACGTAATCTAAAGACTGGATAGGGCCAAGTTGTATCGATTCTCGATCTGCCGGTAAGTGCCTCTCACGCATAAAAACCCTTGCCGCCTTGGAATAAAGTGCTCTCAGACGGACTGCGCAGAATGCCATAACGGCAGCGAAAATTCATGAATCGCGTGGGAGAGGGCTCGAGTACATCTGAAAGCTTCGTGCAGAGGAAAAGGGCGATCGAATGGAAAACACAGATGCAATCGCCGATAGCCTTAGTGTCGATGTTGACGTAAGGCGCGCAAGGCTCCGGGAACATGGGCTGTCGCGAAGGAGGAGGTCGGTGAACATGCACCTGGTAAGACAGCAGATGTAAATCAATGGAAGAGGGCTTGCAGGAATGGCTGGAAGGAAGATTCAAAGGAAAGAAGGGAGAGGGGATGCAAATTCTCTCTGGGAAATTGATCGCGGAGGGAAACGAATAAATAAGTTGTCGGCACGCGTTCAATACGGTTGATATAATGCGGAGACGAAGAAGAGTACGGGTAGAAATTGATAAATCATTGCAATCAGGCAGTAATAAATGAAGTAATTCATTCGTAGGCGTACATGAAACATATAAATAGAAATTGAAACAAAAAGAAAGGATCACAAACAAATGACGTTGGCACTGAAGTGCCGTGAAGATGGAATGATGGCCGAAAATGCATGGAAAAATCTCATATCGACTGGATATCGAACCACTTCTAATTGTCTGCTGTATAATGTCTACTTTCTGGGCAGATTATCTGATCACCAAGCTACTGAGATTACTCTTCTCACAAGGATTTTCGGCGGGGGCTTTTTGCAACCAATCCCTCCCATATGTAGTAGCCCTATGTGTTAACCAAGACATATGTACAGTCACTTTCAAAAGTTTTAGGGCGAAGTTTGTTGCACCACTTCTGCTTCTCGAGAAATTTTAGTATCCCTTACTCTTTTCGTTTTCCTTGGTTACACACCGAAAATATTACGTGTGAAGATATAGGCACTCAGAGGGAGATGTTACTTGCAAAGTGATCATTCTGTTTCGATTTATGTCGGATTTAATGATTATTTCGTGTTCATTTAGTGTGTATTTGCCCCGGCTTTCACTGTTAGCTTGTATTATGCATGCATGTAACTATACATACAGCGGCGGCTCCAGAGAAAGGCTGGAGAGGGGGGGGTCTCCAGTTCCTCTCTTGCGTGTCCAATTTACACTGGATAAAATGGTAATTTTTGTCGGACCCTCGTTACTGTGGGGAGGTTACCCCCTAGGCCCTCCACCAAGATCCCCCATTGTCCCTATCCTGGATCTGGCTCTGTATGCTTGCACATATAGCGTCAGTAGCCTATTTTTGGGACTGATTATATGTTATAGCATAAATAAAAATATTGTAGGAAATAACCACAAAATTTAAATGATTTTTCAACTTCTCAACAGAGCCTCATAAGTAAATACCCACATCATGAATTTTCTTAACACGAGGGGCATATGAAAAATAAGGTCTCCAATTTTTTTTCATAATTGCTGAGGTTTTTTGCCAAGTCATATTACATGGTTAGAAACCTTGAACATTTTTCTATGTAGTCACCCTTGCGCTCATTGACTTTCCACATCCGTCAGACGAACTTTTGTACTCTCTCCTCGAACCAGCTTCCCGCTGCTTCCCGTAGATAGGTAAGATCCGCTTCTTGAACGTCGTCGTCGTCATTTTCGAATTTTCGCCCTCCCAAATCTTTTCTGAGGGTCGAAAAGAGATGAAAGTCAAAGGGGGTGGAAGATCAATCCCCTTCAATCCAAATTGCTCGATGCGTGGCGTTGTTTTGTGGGTCATATCCTTGTCCCTTGTGTCAATCTGCCGCATCTTTTGCTCTGGATAGCCCTTTAAAGTTTGCTTAGGGTCTCATTCAGTGGAGGATTTAGGATAGGGACAAGGAGGGGGGCTAAGTGGGGGTTAAAATTCCAGCAGTAGTGGGGGTCGGAAAAAATTACCATTCTATCTAGTGTAAATTGGATACCCAAGAGGGGGTGGGTTTATGGCCTCCCTCATTCCCCCCCATAGATCCGCCACTGGTCTCATTGTACCTCGCTTGGTTGATTTTTGTATCCTTAGGCTTGAAATCGACCAGCTAGACACATTTTCAGACGTTAGCCCTGATATTTCCCGATGATTATGAGAATTCTACTCCTCGTCATGAACGTTGAGGGGGCAAGCAGTAAATTTTCAGCCCCACTTCCGTGCATTTTTCAAGTATATGCTCTTGGGAAAACAATCTTCTTCCAATTGGCGATGAATTTTAACCTGAGCTATCATCTTCGCATGCAGAAAATTACTGATAGACAGTAGTTCACACTTGGCGGGAGCAGCAACGGGATCGGGTTTATGTGGTGGCTAGAGTGTTGGCTCTCACCCCGTGGGCTCGGGTTCAAATCCCAGCGGTGGCAAAGAATTTTCAGCATGTGCCTGATCCCAGCTTGAATTTTGTGTGAAGGACATTTCAAGCGCAACACTCCGTCTGTGGGATGGGACGTTAAGCCGTGGTCCCCTTGGCGCCTTTCGTTAAGAGCAGGCTAATGCCGACGCCGCGGCGCGCCGGGTTTCTCTCAACCTTTCCTTCCCTACCCTTCTCTTATGGCGCAAGTGACCACAGCTGTCGGTCGCCTCCTCCAAACACCATATCATATTATACGGGAGCTGCAATAGGGACGCCCATCGCAAATGATTGCTGCGCCGATAATTATTTTGCTAACGAGAAGATGTTTTTGCGACGGCAAGGGTAAGGACCAATGAACACGACAGGGTGGCTAGATTTTGCGCACTGCTGCATGCGACGACTCCTACGCTTTGAAGACCTTACTTTTCATATGCCACTCGTAAAAACAAAACAAGCAATGGCTAGTATCCACGCAATGTACGAGTATTAAATCGACGAGCTTTGGCGCAATGGCCCCAGCGGTGCTACAATTTGCCGATTCCCTGAATTACCTCCACTGTTGAATCGAAATGGAATGCCTCCTCCATTTGGTCGCGACTTACCGCAGTGAAATCTTACCTTTTCCGTTTATTGCTGAGGGATTTATATCCGCTCGCGTATGTTCAGTTCTCACCTCCTTCGAAAGAGGAAGCTACTCCAGCCAACATTATCCAGTCAAAATTCTCGTCTTGATATAACTGTTCATTTACATCTACATAATACCCTGCGTGCCACCTTTAGAGTGTTTGGTAGAAGGCTCTATTTTCGTAGAGAGTAAAATATTTCATTTCCTTTATGTCCATCCTTATAATTGGGGGCAGCTTGTGCTTAATCAAAGCAATCAAAAAGCTGATATGCGGTTGCAGTCCTTCATTTGTTTGGTGCATCTCCCGTCCCATTGAAAAGATAGGTCGATTTATACAGATGGGGATAGAAATTAATTGGAAATGGTCACGCTTAGATTCGCTAATGTGGATCATATTTGGGGCAAATGGATTAATTTCAAATCAACATGAAGCTTATTACATTGAGTTTGCAGGGTGGCTAGGAGATAGGCTTTATCTCTTTGTCATGGCCAGTTGTAGCTTTAAAGCATAATGCATCCAATTTATTGAAGCCCTTAAGTTTCAGCGATGCCCTGATTTAGAGAGAAACTGACTAATTTAACGAAAGCTAAAATTATTGGAGAAAATGATAAAAATATTAAAAAATATATCTACTGTGACTGTATTACACGTCACCCGGATTCATGCAATCGCAAAGAAGGGTTCTACTGATGATGTGTTATTGACATTGCGGCTGATAGAAACTAAATTATTTACATATTACATACTCGAAAGAAGTAAGATTGTGCCCTCTTGGGCCGAAATCTGGTCTAAGCAGATGCTTAATCCGTCATTAACTATTCTAAATCAGGTGCACTGGTAGGTCACACCGCAAAGAGAAACAGGAGGATAGCCCAAGGATTTTCCAAAAAGCAGAGGAAAGAGAATTGAAATGATCCACTAGGTGATCCTAAAACTAATATATGTAAATGAGTTTCACATTAATTATTTTTTTGTGTTTTTATTTCCAAGTTTTCTGGATTGCTTTTTCTTTAGACTCTGACGGTTTTGTAAGAGTGAAGTGGGAAAGAATCAATAATATTCATTGAAATATGGCACCTAAAATAATTCACTATTAACTGGCTACGACTTGTTTTCGAGAAATGACCCATTATAATAATTTCATAAGTTTTTAATGTTGACATGGCCAAAAGGAATATGTGGTCGCTCTTCATAAAAAAAAGATTTAACCTACCCTTTTTGAGAGTCAATAATTGTTGGAAAAATAGTATTTCGATTCGAGTAAAGTTAGGAAATAGACCTCTAAGCAATAAAGAAAACCTCTTTCACCGAGGTATTAAAAAGGGAAGACTAGATCTGTTTGAGATAAAACGCTAGTTACGACCATGAGTTTCAAAAAAAGCGGAGAACGATGAGATGTTCTGAAACAAGAGAAAGATGAAATTTCCCTCAATAAAAGAGTTCTGCATCATGATGTCTCTCCCTTATCTTTCGAAGCTTGTTGCGGAAACAAAACATGGAAGATGTCTTAAAGGGGGTACGAGATCGTTGGGGATAGAAACCCACAGTGACATCCAACGCAAGGAACTAGTCCGATAGCAGTCAATACGTTCGCGGAGGCATTACACGGTGTAATTTAAGGAGACGCTGGTCTTTTCCGTGGGCGAGAAATCCCGCAATTGTTTCCGCATGAGGAGAATCAATCGGCAAAGTAATAATACATAACATCCCCTTATTCTCACGTGTTTATTGTGCGGCAATAAATATTGACGAGAGTTCTCTATCCTCCTTGTAGCGACCAAGAGAGCAATAAAAGACGATCTCGAGGAGGGCGGAGTCGGTTGCCATGGCATTCTTGTTTACTCTCTTATATCCAACTTGGAGCCCATCCTTCCGGGTGACATGGGGTGAGAGGTCTGCCATTGCTTGGGCGAAGTTGGATGAGGGATAAATGGGAATGATACATATCGAGGTCTTTCTGATACCGTAATGGGTAAATGCCGGGCAAAATGCCGCTGGGGATAACAGGAAGATAGAGCACCACAGAAATCCAATTGAAATACTCATTGAATGTTCGCAAGAATGATATGGCATTGATCACACTAACAATAAGAAATGAAAAACTCTAAACTATTGCCGATTATAATGACCGCGTACTTCATATTCTCTGTCGAAATGAAATCTAGTCGAGAAAATAACATATACTGGTCGAAAATTTCCAAAGAAGTAAAACGGTAATAATAGATATCATGGATTTGCCTGTTACGCAAACCAACACTTATTAAGACTAAATTATAACTCCCTTAATGTTGTTAATATTAATAATCCTATTATTAATATATATATATTATTAATATTATTAATTATAACTATAATTAATATTATTAATATTATCAATTATAACTATTATTAATTGGAGTACTGCACCATTAATTTATGACTGCGATGTCTTTTACTAATGCCAATCTATTCAAAACTTCCCTATGCTGGAGTTAGTGTAGGAAACCTTGATCCAACCAGTTTTGTGCCTACCTAAGTATATTTACCATATGCTTTAAACTTCTGAATCAGTTTTGAATGCGGAACCATATTGAATGCCTTTCTGATGTCTAAATATATTGCGTCCACTCGAACATGTCTTTCACCCACAGCTAAGATATCATGAAGATAGAGGTTTAGCCGGGTTTCACAGGACTTCCATTTTGTACATCCTTACTGTTCTTTTGCTAATAGATTTTGGCCATCAAGATGACCCATCGTTGAACTAAAAATAATATTTTCCAATTTGTTGCTAGGAATATGACAGACCTGTAATAACTAGGCTTTTTCTTATCACCACACTAAAATATGGGGGTGACGTTTGCGATTTTCTCAGGTTTCTATTTTGGGACTATTTGTTTTGCAAGGAATTGTTCAAGCTCGATCTTCAAGTAACGAGCTATCTCTAAAGCTGCGTTGTAAAGTGATCTCCAACTATTCGAAAAATGTGGGGGTGATATCCAAGAACAAAGATCTAGGCAATAATGGCAGTCCCAGAGAAAACAGATTTTCTTACTCTTATGTTGGCGATTTACTGCAGGGTGGACAACAATCGAGGATTTACAATTGGTTCAAAGTACAGGCGATCCGGTCAATTTTTAACTCAGGACTTGTTCCTTCGCGAATAGATACCATAAAGTGGAGGTGTGGTGTACGAGAGTCATTGGCCTTAAATTTTCAGGACCCGGATGAGGACATTGTGGAGATGTTCCCAATATTAGACATTGCTGTTCTTGTGCCGCGAAGAGTTTTCCACAAGTACTGCAGCGCTCCAAAGGTATCAAGAGGGCTAAAATACAATTGTACAAACATTTGCATACAGGCCACGTGATTCTAAGTTTCTTATGAGAAAACTTGCAAATTTATTCACCATTTTAAGCTACAATTATTAAATGAAAACCATTAAACCTCAATGAAAGGAGGTCGACAAAAATATAAATGAGCACCGTTACAAGATATGATGATGAAATTTTGATAAAATATTGCATTCATAAGGTTTTTGGATTGAAATTACCCGTTTAACCTACTAAAAGTCACTAAAATACATCAATTTTGGTTTTGTGAAATTAAGAGCTAAAACCGTTTCCAGTTACAAAGAATTTGGTGATATTTTATCAAATGTATTCAAGTGAGCGCAAGGTTTAAGCAAACTTTGACGTTTTTTGTAGAATTAAATGATTGAATCAAGCTATCAGAAAAGAAATGGCCTAAAAGCAGAAATGAAAGATAACTTTTTACTTCACATATTATTTTCAAGATCAAAAGTTAGCACGACTACATAAATATATAGCAGAAGTTCTACTTTGAACTCTGTAATAATGAAATATCTTAAACACTTAACGTCATTTTTATTTAAAAAATAAGTTAATCTTGCTGGAAAATGTTAATATGGGAATGTGTTTTCGAAAATTACACCGATTTAATTCGATAAATTTCAGCTAGTTGCAATTGTTTGAAATTTATATTTATATATTTATTTATTCCCACTTCCCCGTAAACAGCACATTGCGGCCTATATAACGGGTTTTCAACATTAAAAAAGCACAACACAAACTTCCATGTCCTGGTTAGGGATCACCTAAGCAAGCGGGATTCGAACCCACGACCTACGGATTGGCAGGCGAGGACTATACCCCACCGCCACCGAGGTCGGCAATTTTATATTCGTTTCCTACTTCGATTGGCTAAACCGTTAATATTTCTCTTTTATTGCATCGGAGAATATTGCCAAGCGATTAAAAACCCTAAATAACGACTGCTGGGCTGTTTGGATACCTCGTTCCGCGAATTTACGCTCAAATTCAACTCTGGTTAAAAGCTCGCCTTCGCAGTAGATCCATCAGCCGGCCACAAGCCACACGATTAGCGGGACAGTTAAGGTCTCCACCCACTCACCCTCAGGCGATCTGTCCCTGATCTTATCCGGCTCACGTGGTCACAGGGATGATTCATACCTTAAAAAAAGACCCCAATTACGAAAACGAACGCCAGTAAAACATTTCAAGGCGAAATAAAAAATAAAGCGAAAATAAAGGCACGCGACAGGTGACTGACGACTGGCTCTTCAACCGTTATCGAGTGCAGCGCACGTGAACACGCCTTCTTCTGGCACGCGGGGTTTTTGCGCACGCCCCGCGGCGCCTTTTAGGTGTCACTCATTCGCCGCTGACGTCACGGGCGGCCTCCTTTTATTGTTTTCAAATTGCTCCACCTCCAGCGATCTACTTGACCAAGGCGAATACTCATCGTTTTTAACTCCGTTGCTCTCAAGGAGGTCGAAAGTTTTTTTCCGGTAATGTTTTTAAAATTTTGAATGTCATTAATTTATGTGATAATGCTTGCCGCAAAACGACAGAAGTAACCTGTTGCTGATGTTAACTGATGGTTAAAATGATAACGCCGAAAAACTGTGAAATGTCTCCAATAAGTAATAAAAATACTTAAAAAGACAGAAATTATTCTCTAATGTGAATGCTGGGTACTTCTGATAAATTTAAAGTACAACTTAACGTAAAATAATTTAGCTCTAATTAACTTTGGCTTAATTATAACTAGTAGATACTTAACATAAAAATAATTAATTTAAATTCTAAATTAACCTTCAGTCGTTCATTGTAAATTCTATTAATGTACTGTACGGAAAAATGGGCTAGCCCCTTATTTGGGATAAAATTCACCGGTCCTAATGTGTTCCAATTAGCCCGAATGCACTGCATTTACTGAAAGGCTAACCCTCGATATCGTCTCCTGTTCATTTCAATCTCCTTGATTGTGCTTGAGTGCGCTCCTTCCGTCAGGCATATCCCGTTTATGCCGCACTATATCCCTGGTCTCACATTCAACATTCCTGAGAACCCTCCCCTCCATCGCAGATTGCCCACTCTACTTACATTAAAGACAATGCCTTACCGCTCCCATCGACAGCCTTGAAGGCCTTCGGAGGGGAACCGATAAGTTTGAAACGTGTTGCAAAAGAATCTGCTGCTCCAGAAACGCTGGCTATAATGGAGACAAGTTTGATATTTGCATTTAAAGCGCGAAGGAATTGTGTTTCACCGTAATTTTCTGTATTTAATGTGCATGCAGTATAAAATGCTCTCAACTTTTTACGAGCAATATGGAGTCCAAGGTCTCGGATTCAAATCCTTGCGGTTGCTGGTTTTTTTTCTCCAGAGGATGAGAATTTGTCATTCTATCAAATTTAAGTCGGTCGAGTTTTATTGCAATCTTTTTTTGCCAAATTTTAACTAAAGAATGATTGAGTGATCTTAACGAAGGAATGATAGCGGACTATCCGGAGGTATACCTTAAAGGAGTCACCCGCAAGGGAAGAAAATACGGTGGTAGTTCAAGTCGTTGAACTCCTGACGCAAATTCTGGAGATTGTGGTACGATTCCGGTCTGAGAAAATTATTTTTCCTCTTAGAAATTTGTGCACTGGTTGAGTGAATTATTTTCACCGAATGATATCACGGGTTAACGGTACATTCTTTCTGACGCATAGAAAAGTTTCAAGGCCTGAATACATGCTGGTCTTTACTTTCCGTTATAAAAGGTGTATTAACGAGGTAAAGGGCGACTGTTTGCTCTTAAGTTCGTGAAACAAGCATTTAGGAACGATGTGAGGAACGCAAAGAGACTTTGGAATTTTTACCCTTTGGTTGATGTCAGTGACAAAAATGCCGTAGTTTTTAAAAATGAATTTGATGGCCAAAATGGGAAATTTGAAATAAATATAGGAAAGGATTCTATTAATCCACTCTATTCCTTATAAAAACAAATAAGAAATTTTCAAGACATAGGTACGGTATTAATCTGAAGCTTCTAATTTTAGGCCTCCTAAGAACATCCCAAATCCAATAAAAATTCAGTGCTGACTGAACCAGAACTGCTTGAATAAGTAATTTGTCATTAAGAGAACCATTCATAGTTTTTTAAGAACTAATTCGCAAATATGTTGTATGTTTGGTGTTCTATATCGTTATACTAAAGCACCCAAGGGTTCCAAGAAACCATAATCTTCCTCCCCATTTAGTAAAAGCTGCTATTTGTTGAACTCATCGATTTTTACCTTGATCTAGGTCTCCGCGCTTTAAAACTTAATTTTGATCTGGTTGAAGCAAATGCCTTAAATTGTTTGGAATTGAGATTTTCACATGCTAAGAATGTTGAACCTAAAACGATGTGGGCTTTAGAGTACCATATATTTGTGGGCACGATTCCTGAATATCCTATCAGTGACAGCTCAAAGACTAACGCTAGAAAAAGAGCTGGCACGAAACTATCCGTCTACCTTTCGTCTCTTTTCCCTTTCGAGTTTCATCCTTCTCCTTAGAGTGTATAGGGGGAAGAAATAAAGACGCTGGGGGATAAATGGCAAAGAAGGAGGCGAAATACTTCCTTTAGACAAAACTGAAAGATGGAAAAGCTGGAAAAAGAGAGGAAATCGCCTATGAAGAAGAAGAATACCCCCCTTTTCCATTTTCTCTCCAAGTCTCTCCGCAGAAGCAGTGAGACGTCTCCACTCTTTGTGTAATGGACTGCAAAAAAGGGTTTCGTTCTCCCGAAAGCGAGTTAAAAAGGGTACTGTGGGCTGCGAGCCTGAGTACATATAGGGAGGACGAGAAATCCCTTTCCATTTCCACCGTTTCTATGGAGTCACCTTTGAAATCTCTCATCATCCCCAGAGTTCTTGCATCACGTCAATGTAAGAGGTACACACAAAGGAAAGTAGAGTTAGAAGCGTCGGACGGTCATTTGAGTCAGGTTTTTCTAGCTGTTCCTTCTCGCTGTCTTTGTGTTATATACATCTACAAGCTACCCTTTTTGCTATCTGTATGGGTATTCGGAAGAGGGTGATTACTTAAGGATAATTATTATTTCTAATTATCCCATAACAAGCATGTGTTGTTTAATAATTTTCATCTGTTTATGGGTACTAATTGGGCAAGCCTAATATCTAACTCAAATAAGGGACAAATATTTCATTTACAAAGGTGGTACATCTTTAGTAGCCCTGCCTCTTCGATATCTATGCATTTCTAGTTCAGTATCCATGTATTACGTTGAAAGGTTCCTGGGGAAAATAAATGGAATGTGAACATTTCGTTCGACTTTACTTTGAAATTTTGAAAGCCATCGATATTGCATTCGATTTGAGTCCCGTTTAGAAGAATTTTAATTGAATTATGAGTATAATGGCACATGTCAATATAAATATTTTATAAACCACATCTCGCATCATCATCACACCGATTTTATAGCCATTTGATAATTTTTGTAACTATCGAAACTGATTTCCATATTCTTTGCGACGGGCTAGACTCATATTACCTTTTGTTTTTCTCAAATAAAGGTAATTACAAGTCTAGTAGCGTTGTAGTTACACCAAGTTGTTGAAGTTTTATACCGTAAATATTAACGCAAAGAGAGACTTGGTCTTGTATCTGGCTGATCTCGAGTGTCAACGAAATCTTACTGTGCACGGCAGCGAATCCAGTCTAATGAACTCACGGCTTCACATACGAATCCTCAGAAAAGGCCAAAATAATCAAATGC
Source organism: Ischnura elegans (assembly GCF_921293095.1). Classification (NCBI taxonomy): domain Eukaryota; kingdom Metazoa; phylum Arthropoda; class Insecta; order Odonata; family Coenagrionidae; genus Ischnura; species Ischnura elegans. The sequence goes on from NC_060252.1 coordinate 91,503,514, forward strand.
TTAAAATATATAATCCGCAGTCATTAATATTGCGGATTATATTTTTAAATCCAATCTGAAGTGAATTGGTCATAAAAGGTCATAAGAACGCTTAAATCTCATTTCAAAACTGCCGAAAATGAAACATGTCGTCTATCAAAATTAGAACAAAAATGCAAAGAGCAATATTCCATTGAGGAAAAATCGTTTGAATTAACCTGGTTTTGAACAAGGACATATGGAATGCTCGCTGAGTACTATAAACTAAAAAGACTACCTTATATTGCCGCGGCGAAATTTTTGTGAGCATAGGACCCTGGTTGTTAAATTAGAAAATACCAGATGGGGATATTAGAGTGCTTCAGTTCTACACTGGGGATTAAAAAGGTTGGAGCTCATAGCGTTACTTGTTGAAATTATGATTCGTATTCAAATCAAGGAATAATCTGTCTTATCTATGGAATATTTGCACTTTTTATCCACTCACGAGTGACTTCGTCAAGGTTAATCGCTTGAAAATCCGCCAAATTCTCTAGAAAAAGAAATGCTTCTCGCTAAGTAACTTGAATTCGTAATTTTTGCCTGATAACTTATTGTACATATATATAATATTTAAAAAATCGTCACAATGTAACTGTGGCGGGAGATGTAAGATCACCAGCCCTTAAACTGTAGGTGAGGGCAAACAAATTAGGGAGAGCTTTGATTGCATCAGTTCGGCCCAGCATTTCTTAAAGTCCTTCATTTTTCTGGGGAATAATATCTCTCATTCTATGTGTTAATAAAGAAAATGACTCCAGCAGCATTTTGTTTGAGGCTAAAATAGCTGTATTAATTGTTATAGGACGGTTTTAACCACACTGGATTACATCCTTCATATTTTGAACTTGTTATAATACTCATGAGCTTTGCTCGAGAATAAGGTTGGTGACCTGCTATAATGAACCAAAGGAACAAAAAAATAAAGTAGAGCACCTTAAGATAGTAATGGGAGATACTATATCTTATAGCGTCAATATTGCCCGAAAATGAACTAGTAAAAAATGAACTGCAGTAAACTGTGATTGATTTTTTACGACCTTTCATGGATCCTCGGCAACTGACTCTTCATTTTATGACCTTTAGAACAAGAGTTTGCTGCACTGCTTTTACCCGTAAATCAGGGAGCGTTTCTTTAACTGCAGTTTCAACGCCAATTTCTCAAGATAGGAAATATACCTATCTATCTCCATATTCATTGCTCATACCAATTTAAATTATACTCTATAACTGTAAGATAAAACTTAACATATTAGGAGATCAATCTGATAATTTAAGTAAAAGTAATTCCAAATTTCAATTATCTCAAAATACTCAATACTGTAATTAATCAGCCATTGAGAGGTAAAAATAGGATGATAATAGTTAATGGACGTAAATTTATTCTTTTGTATACTTTATTTAAAATTTAGAAATTTCCTTCGGTTCTGATTAGAATACCATTCATTAGTTTCATTTTTTTTCTAATTATGAAAATATATTGTACCAGCAAAGTATCCTGTGGGTGATTTAAAAAAAAGAAAAAAATTCATTGATAAATTTGTTTACTTATAAGCAAACAATGACCGCTAAACAGTTTTACGTTCATTGATTTTAGTTTTTTGGAAAATAGCTAAATAAATTACCATAAAACCAAAAATATGGTATTAAAACATTAAAAGGATTCCACCCATCAGGGCAATATGCAAATTCTAAAAGTAAAAAACAAATTTCGTATGAATATATTTTGAATCACGTGGTCTCGACGGAACTCCCTCAAAAGCAGGAATAAACTCTGTTTCCACGAAACCAAGCGAGGACTTCTTCCAATTGGTTAAGCTTTCGAAGACAAAGGGTTTCGTGATCATGGTGTCTCTCCACCGTGAGAAACCAACAGAAATATTTCCTAGAGCCAGGTATTGTCTCTGGCCCGAGGTAGATGACAATTTGAATGAAATTTAAAGGTGGAAAACGATGACCCTGAGATGGGACTATGAGGGAAGAACAATGCTAGCGATTTTCAGAAAGAATGCAGAATCCAGAAAACATGCACGTGAGCAGCATTCGTTGTGACTTAACACATTCATTTCCGACCCTATTGAAATTTCTAAGTGAAATTGGTGTGAATAAAAACCGACGAGTAACCTGTCTTTTATTAAAACAATAATTCGTAGAGTAACTGCTACCTCTCGTGATAATATTATGGTGATTTCTCCTAACCTTAAACATCGCAGTGCCACAGCTGTTGAAGTAATTACTACCACATCTGTACAGGGGAATTACAGTCCGTTACAGGGGAATTTAACTCAGTGCAACCTCTAAATTCCTCAAATTGTTAACCCGATCTAAGTTAGCAGAAAAATGGCCTATTTAGTTATCTGAAAATTAGTATACCTCATTCATTTCAAGATATATACCCATCCAAAATCATAAACTATTTGTCTGGACAAATAGGTGTAGTGACAATCAATTATGTTTATGAATAATTATAATTCCCATATGTATTAGATCATAAGAATGTGAACGCCTAAGGAACGCCTCAAGAAGTGTATTTTGTCATTGATTCCTCGAGGAATTGGAGAAAAAATACACGAGGTTTTTAGATTAGAAAGATGTGTTTCTTTTCTGTGATTGTTCCACACGGTCACACCTAATGCACTTCATATCTATATTTTTCTCCCGCTCCGCTCTGCTTTCGATAATTTTCCCAATTTTACGGAATCTTCCGCATGCGACGGCATAATTTCCCCGTGGGAAGGGAATTCTTAATTATCCGAGAGCATTCTCGGAAATTTTCGTCTACATGCGCGCAGAAAGAAGGAGCGGCACCATGCTTGTGAGAACAAAATACTGCCCCTCTCCCCTTTGCAAGATTTCTGAGAATTATTCTCACAGCCGATATGGTATTTTAAAATAATTCAAAAATAGAAGCTTCAAAAATCTCGTACCAAATCTGCGCGGCCGTTTTACAGAACCTATGACTTGGTATATCTCGATTCGTGAACAAAAGGGCCGGATTTATGTGCAAAGAGGGCATAGGCCTTCAAACCGCGGCCCAGCGGCTAATTTCTTGCGGCCCCTATAGACAAAAGAAAATATTGTATCGCAAACACACAAATAAACCCAAATATACTCACACTTGAACATAATAACAATGTCAAAAATCGCACTGATTAAACTTTTTAACCAGTAAAGAATATTTCTCTTTGAAATTATATGTTTTCTATTTTATTGACGTGGATCTTTGTGGCCCTCCGAAACATGTGAAATCGATTTTTGGCCCTTGCATTAAAAAGGTGGAAGGCCCCTGCCTTCTCCAATTTTTAAGTTTTTAAATTCATTATCAGTAGTAAAAAAACCTAAAATTGGTTTTTACGCAGCTCTCTATTCCGCTCTCCTATCTCCTAGCCTTTTCATAGCGACTTATTTCTTCTGTTTTACATCCTTTACAACCTGTCGTAATGTAATTCATTCGGGGCCGTCCCTTGCCCTTCTTCTCTTCCACTTGTCCTTCTGCTATTGTTTCCATCAGGCCATCATGTCTCAGAATTTGGCTTATTGAACTATCGCGTCTTCTCCTGATGGTTATTAGAATACTTCTCAATTTAAATTAATTTTTTTTAAGGTTTTATTAAAGAAAAAATGAATCAAAGGTAACACATAGTCAAAATCCCAATAATTAATACGGAAAAATATTTAACATCTCATGGTATCAAATTTACTGTTTTAAACATATTTTTGTTCGCACAAGCGGTGAATTAGGCAAAGGTAACCCTTTGTATCACCTTGCTCCTTTGCGGAGGCAATGGTGAAGAGGAGAATCCGGTGAGGTTACTTGGAGGGTGGGGAGTGAATGAGGGTTGATAGTGGAGCAACTGCTTCTCGGGTGCTTAAGCGTCAGGGAGATGAGGGAGCCGTGCTTCCGCCGACCAATATCGCTTCATTAGAGACAATACCATCCGCAGGATTAGGGACGGGAGCTAGCCCACGCTACACCCCTGGAAAATGCTCCCCCAAACTTCCTCACGGTTCCTGTATGTACACCCCTCGGCCCCTTATCCCTTTCACGGCCCTTTCCTGGCTTTTGATCGAAGAGGACTTTCCCTAGTCCCTCATTTCGCGAAGCAATTCACTGGGGAATTCATTTCTTTTCTTAACTTCTCGAGGATATTGAAATGTAGCTCCGGGAAATAATTACGCTTTCATCTTTGCCATTTGGCGGACTTGAGATAGACAATCTTCGTTATTAATTTCTCCATCATTATTTCATAAGGAGGAAATCGGGCCACTGAAATATTAATCGTCATATATAGTCACACGAAATCACCCTGGCAGCAGTCATTCCCAATTAAATAAAGCTTTTAAGAGGTCTAAGCGTTTTTTTTATATAGTTACCTTCTAGAAGGCTTTAATTTATGCCTTACATTGCACCATCATTCTAGAACAAATATTAAAGTAGACTTTCACTGAAATCCTCTTCTTGTAGCAAATATTATTTCCATTCCTTTGGGATTCATACCGCACTAAAGATGCCGAATAAGATAAATGGGCAGGCGATGACCACTAAGCGCTAAGTTTACGGCTATCAATATATCTCTCAATATCAATACGCTTTATTTATGTGACTATGTGTTCGCTCATTAATAAAGCAATATTATGGAAACAATATTTGATTCCGAAGTGGGAAAATTACATTCTAATATGTGAGTTAATTGGATATTCTTTTAAAAAATAGTCAAAAACATGAGTTATGATCTTATGTATTTGCACGAAATGTAGCAAATCAATTTCGATAAAGTATTTTAACAATAAACGATTTTTTATTACAGGAAGGTTGTTATCCTAGGATCCCCACGGATCGCTACGGCCTTGTTGTCTCTCTTTACTGTTTTTTTTTCTATCACCAAATATATCAACTTTATGGATATGATATTTATTTAATGCATCGAATTCTTCAGCGGAAAATTTCGTTCAAAGATTGAAAGAAATACCGATGAAAACCTACTACACGTTCGTTTGTTTTTTCGGTAACCATGATCTTACTTTTGGATGAATTGGCATCTGGCATGATATCTGTTAAAGTAGGCATTATGGTTAGCAAACTGCTTAGTGCCGATGAATAATTGATTAGTTCAAACATTTATTTTATGTATGATGGACAACCCGCAACAAATGTCTATGGCTCTGCTTCAGTAAGTAGACCCGATGGTAGCAATTTTTACTCAACGCGGAATAACCTTTTCCACTGGTTTTTCTATATATGTTTACATACTACTTAATGGTGTATTTAAGGAACATCATCATCGGACTATCTAATTTAAGGAACTTTTTACCGAGAATGGAACAGCATGTTCTGGAAAAGATACCTTGATCGTGCATTTATTACGAAAATGAGGGGGAGAGTACTGTAGTTCCAAGGTGATCAATAGGTGGCCAAGTAAATTGAAGACATAGATTTCGCTATTTACACGCTTCATAGAATACGTGGTTCTCCTTTATAATAAGCTTTCATATTAATGTTTGCGCGCTTAATGAAAATATTAGAAATAATAATTTTAATGTGCAAGAATATACTATTTAAACCCTTTTATGAGCGTTCATCTTTAGACGTCACAATTACATTTAATTATTGATGGGAACTGTTTGTCGAGTGCCTCGTTCGGCCTTCGGGAGTCAGTGGAGTCAATTCTGACCAACTTGACAAATGATGAGTGCACTGTATGATCATTATGGTGATTAAGGTGCACCACTCTTGTGATTTCGCAACGCACTTGAGTGGAATATCTGATGTCATCACTGAGGACCATCTTAAACTTTCATAGTTAATACTTCTTGAGTGTGGCACCGAGCAAGTCTGTCCTCAAGTAGCGTAAACTGGTGTCAAATTGGAGGGGGTTCTATCAATATTATACGCCGTGGAATGCCTACGATCATTTTCGTATATGACTCTTTTAGACATGACTCTTTATAATTACTGAAATTAAAGTCTTATAGTGAATGATTGATCCGTTTCAAAATTTTACATTGGGAATTGTAGATATTGAAGATCACTCACTCAGTGATTCAACATGTAAGTTTTTTTTTAGTTTGAAGAGGGTAGAGCTCAACCAGACTAAGCTATAGGCGAATGGATAACACACATGTAGGGTAGGGGGGTGCGGAAGAATGGGGCAAACCCTGGGTCACTTCTCGCTTCGAGGATCTTTCGGCGGTTTCAACCGACGCGTAATAGTACTCTTGTTGCTTTTTCCATCTCTCGTTCGCCCAACTCCCAGCCGCCAAAATACTGGATTTCAATAGAATAGGGAGATAAATAAGTTATATTGTTCTGGAACTAAGTCTTTTTGGACATACATTCACTAATACATGTAGTCGTAGAGAGTCACGTGTCAAAATGCATGTAATGCAATGGGGTAAAAGTATTAACCATGAATAGCAAAATAAAAGAAACAGATTGAGAGGTTGATTTGCAAAAATGAGCAAATGTGGAAAATAAAGAGCCAATCATCAAAATTTCATAGCTCATAGAATATAGTAAAAAGGATTGAAACAAGTTTCAGTCTGATAGTAAATGAAAAGTTTAACAGGAATCTTACTACTTCACGCTACCAGGCCCAGAGGTTCTCGCGATGATACAACTAAGGCTTTCCAATTCTTTCTGTCCTCTGCCAAGTTCCGCCAGTTCGGCCTGGTTTCTAGTTTTTTCAAGTCTTCTCTTACCCCATCTATGCATCTCTTGCGAAGTCTCCCCACTCGTTTCCTTCCTTCTATTGTCATATCCATAGCCATCTTAGTAAATCTTTCCCCACTCATTCTAACCGCATGTCCGGCTCATTCCAATCTTCTCCTAAACACTCCTATTACGTTCGATTCTTGATACAGATTGTATCATACTTCATTATGTCTTCTTCTCCGTTCTGCTGTTTCTAAATCAAGGACTGGGCCAAGAAAACCTTCCTTAGCACTCTCCTTTCAAATATCGCTTCGATTGAGGTTTATTCTCCGTGTTCTCCATGATTCGCGTCCATACAAAAGAACGGGACAGATCAGTATTTTGTATTAAATGTTAATTTAAGTTCCCGGGAAACGCTTCTTGAATTTAGTAATTTATTGAGTGCATAGAGACTTCTATTTGCTTCCAACAGGAATATAAAAAATACATGTTATACCTTTCCCATAAGTTGCTAATGTTTTACCGAAAAAAATCCTCCAAAATTCCCCGTAGTTACTCATGGGTCCAGAGAGTCGCGCAGTCGGTGAAGAGGCAGCAGGTGCTCGCGAGCGAGTACAATGACTCACGACCATAAATTGCGCTCTCGAGGGAATCTTCTTGACCCGTTCGTTCCAAGTCCCACCCAGAGATCAAGCTCAAAAGGAGGAACGGACGTCAAACACTTTACGAGAGGAGTTAAGATGCATAAAATACAGTGGGGAAAGCATTTCTCGGCAATAATTTCTGCTGTTGCGCTCAGAGAAAGCGACACTGGAAATTTAAGATGGACTGGGCGTAAGCTTTGCAAGGTACTCGATGATATTGGAAAACTTGAGAGGAGATCTTGATTTACAATTCGTGCTGAATATATTATGCAAGTAAACATCCACCTGAAATGATGAGAAATATCGCGGCAAACATTGCACTTAAGGAGATTGCAGTGCGAAACGTAGTCGATGCTGTTTCATTGAATATTTCAAAATATGTCCTTCTTGTGGTGGTCTACCAAATGTTGTTCAGGCTTTTACACTTTCCGTTCCATCCAATATTTCTTGGAAAATGCATTTTAAAATGACATTTATATTGGAACTTATGCATGGATTTGATAGTAAAAATGTGAATTACCATTTAGCATATAGAATATGAATATCTTCTCGGCAAAAAAGTGTTGTTAGGTGAGTAATAATGTAACACACATGAAATAAATGCGACCATAAATACTCACTTCACGTTAAAAATTCATGATGGTTCCGCTACTTGATGTTGTAACGGGAGTCAATATTCCTGTGATACTTCAAGAATAAGTGCTATGGTGGGTGATGGCCCTTAAGAGTTTTTAAATTTGCACAATGAAAAAAATGAAGTTTTCCGTACCTTCGAGTTAAGTCGCTTTGACGCAATTAAAGTGATTTTTTTGTTTTGAAACCGAGGAGAATAAGTCAAAAACGGTCGATAGGGAGTAAAAAAATCGGAGTCAAATAAGTAACAACATTTATTTTGGCTATTTTTTTGTTTTTATTAAAGTTGAAATAATGAAAGGAAAAATGGAAAAAAATCATTTTTACGGGAAATCTACGGTTTTGCAAACTTGAGACATTACCAAGTTTATCCCTGCAGCATGTAAACTTACCACCCAGTGGGGTCTTAAAAACAGTTAATTTCTCGTGAATGAGTATGACCCTACAACATTGGCCTGCTTGATGTAATGTCTGTTTATTCCGGCGAACAATGTCAGTAAAGAATTTTCGGGTTTTACACCGGGTAAGGTCCTCAATGTACGTTTCGATGTGCAACTCACCCATCGTCCTGAGGGATTAAGGGATACAGGACACAACCAGTGTACCTACAACCCTAGAAATCATCTCTGTCATATGCCTCTTTCTGTCTTTCCAAACGGAGGCAGAGCTTTTTTCCGCCCTCCATATAGCCCTCCAACCTTTTCTTCTTTTTACAGACTGCGGACTTGCTTCGTTGATAAGGGAAAGGGGAAACGACTACCGCTCCACGTTTTAATCTCCCGACTTCGTCTCTAAGAGACAAAGGCTCCTCAGCCGACAACTACCCAACAACCTCCCTCCACTCCTAGCCTTAATCGCGGAGTAGAGATACACGAAAAACACGCCAAATCCGACGCTTCTTCCAAAAATAAAAAAAAACACGGCCTCCTTTTTCTCAAGTCGAGGAAAGTCTGCTTCTGCGTCACTGCTCCAGGAGGAGGCGGCATAGATATACATACAAGGGAAACAGCAAAGGGACTTCCCGAGGGAGGGACGTTATTGTCGCCGAAGGGCCTTCATCCTTCCCTCTTATCGCTGCGGAGGGATCTGGGGTTTACTATCCTGCTCTACCGGCCCTGAGCATGGCTTTCGTGGTCTCAGATGCGGCTGAGTTTCTAGTACACCATGCCATGCAGCACTGAAACTTGAGTGAAATTTTGATATTTTACTAAATACTTTAAACGCGGACGAAATTCCACCAAGGTACGCATGAAATATAAATCTGATATTAGTAAGAATGTTTGGAATTCATTTTAAAGGAGACTTTTCGTCCTTTAGGTTATCATGAATGAAGGTTAAATATGGCTTTAAATCGCACATAACAGTCGCCTTTATCGATTTATGTGCTGCGACTGAGATTTAATCACGTGGCTGCATATGATTACTATGTGATGAAATTGCATCTTGGTCACTTGTAATCGACGAAACATATTGGTCATGAAATAAATAAATAGAGAATAAATCAATTTAGTTGACCATATTGACGATTTTTTACTAACCATACATTTATCACTTACTGCAGTTTTCAATAATATTTCATCCATGACTCTATCAAAGAAATGAGTTCATTCGGTTGTCTCAGACATTACTTTGAGGTAATTGCTTATTATTATGAATTTCAAGCAATAGCTATAAAATTCCAATTTTGGTATATATTCCAATATAGTACGACCTTGTCTTCAATGTAGCACGTAATTGTCAGGTGCAAACAATCTGGTAGCAAGCACTTCAGGTACATAGGCCCTGCATTTGAGTGCATTATATGACTGTGATTTTTTTAACTAATGCAACGGGATCTGCGTCGTTTAAATTGATTTAAATGAAAATTGGATTCTTACTAAATTGGATTTTTCGTAACAAATACTTGAGTTTATCATTTATCACTAAATGGAAATTACTTTTATGTAAAACCTCTCACGCATATATGATAAACCTCTCAGATATATCTGTCGCTGTGAGTGAGTTAGGGAAGAGGTCGGTTATTTGTGAGCAGATTCAACGTCGGAGCGCCTGTTTGAGAAATTTCAGTCGCAACTTGTGAAGTGCGTGGTTGGTGGAGGGCCTTGGTGCTCAGGGGCGCGGCCGCCTAAACAAGCTTGGAACCCCACTTTCACTGCAGGCGAACCCTTATCATCTCCCCGGCAAATACGAATGATTTATGGATTCGTTCACCACTCCAAAAAAAGGGTCAGCGAGGGGAACCAACGGCGCAAAATTGTAGACATTGGAAGTAGGTGCTCGTGGTGAATTTAGAGGAGGTCGGTGAAAGTCCTCGACTCGGGGTGATTGGAGAGGCCAATCGATTTAAAATTTGCGGTCCAATTGAAGTTGAGTGAAACAAATTATCCCAGCCTGTTGACTCAATTTGAAACTTTTTCTCCCCGTAATCTGATGCTATATCTTTTCGGTGGATAAATCTTTCCTTCTCTGATAGTTATGTTATTTGCTTATTTCATACACGTAACAGAGCGAATTTTTCCATTTAGATCCCAACATTGAAGCATTCCGATTGTTTTTTTTTCTGAGAAGAAAAATAAGTTTCATGCGAATTTTTTCTCCTCATTTTACCCTTTTCCTTTAGATTATTTGTAAATAGTTAATTCTACACAAATCTGTATTTTTTCTCTCTTATCTTCAATATAGCATTCTTGTTTGATGGATAATTTGAAATTATGATATAGTATTCTCTCTAAAGTAATACCAGAAGAATGAAAATTTTAGGTCGGGCAACACTTAGAAAAATGTAGTTTACACCTGAATGGCATCGCAAGATACTGATACAACGCTTGACGGGTTTTTAAAATCTGTCCAAAATTAAAGAGATTTTTTGTTTGACTTAGATCACCTTTTTCATGGAGATGATCCAAAGAGATGTTTCACCTACATTCAAGCTAAAGTCGTACTGTATCATCTCCATATTTATTTAGTGATTGATTACAGAGAGGTATACACAAGAGCGGATCGAAAAAAAACTATTTTTTCGGGAGTATCTGGCCAATTAAAAAAAAATGTGGAACCATCTTAAAATAAGGCCAAAAATTTGAGATCTCTATAGCCATTCCTAATAAATTTTTGCTGAGTAAAGTCGTTTCTCCCACTATATGTCTATTTCACCTTCTCCATTCTTCTCCATACCCACATCTCGAACGCCTCCAATCTTCTATCGTCCTCCTTCCTCAGTGTCCACGTTTCCGCACCGTAGAGAGCTACACTCCAGATCAAAGTCTTCACTAATCTTTTCTTTAAACCCTTACATAACGATCCTCACAGAAGCTTCTTCCTGTTCATTGACGCCTCCATTGCTAATGCAATTCGCTTCCTGACGTCCTTACTACTGTATCCGTTTTCCTCTGATGTGCAGCCTATATAGTTGAATTGCTTAAAAGCGTTGGAAATTATAATTTATAGTTTTTATCATGGATATATCGAACTTCCACAAAATCAAGCCTGAATTTTGAAGCGCTTCAATTTTGTTCAGAACATATACTACCTTTGGATACTATTTGGTACATCAATTTTTTAATATCACGGATATTACAACTTGGATATCTATATATAAGACACGGTCTCAGGTGTTACTTTGTGGAACTGCTTCTTCATGGATAACCTGATGATAGCATGAGATGCTGAAACCCGGGTCGTGCTATTTAAAATAAAGTGTGGAATAGAACAAAGAAATTTTATTTTATTCTTGGATATCTATGTAACGCTATGTTTACAAATCGTCATTGATGTAACAAATAGGATATCTATGTAACGTTGCCAAAATATCCATCGTGCTATAACAACATGTTTCGGATTTATTAACCTTGTTTGGATATCCGATTGATATCGTCTGCTGCTTTGGTGACCACCATTTTTAAAATGGGCGTTACCGAGGCTCACTACTTTTATTTCCACTATCAAACAAATGCTGAAGGGAAATGGACGTCGCCAACATACACCTCCCCATATAAAGAGGAAAGAAAAGATTAAGAGTGTTTCAGCACAGAGTCGCTTGATGCGGAGCGTGGCAATCACGGTGTGGTGTTTACGCTCGTTACCCGGGCAACGCTGCGCCAAGTAACTCCTCAGGAAGGGAGGAGATGCTGTTGATGTCGCAGATACATGGAGTCAGCCAGTATCATAGGACTCCGTTGTGTTCGTGTGAGGAAAGGGGAGCACTGCAGACATGCTGATAGCTCTCCAATTATGAAGACAAGTCGGAGGAGTAATTGAAGCCAGAAGGAAACCGCTGCCGCGTCTGAGGTGATGGCTAAGGAGCTGGAGGACATAGAGACCCCGTTCACAGCAGCTTAACTTTATATAACTTAAGTCATTATGGCCCATAGAGATGAATAGGCTAGTCCACGATTCACGATTTTGTAGTGTCTCTATGTAAATACAATTGCTATCGCTGGCTAGGATTAACGCCCGCATATTTATGGTAGCCTTCAATTTCTCTAGGCGGTTTTTGAATTTTAATTAAGACCAAATTAAGGCAAAATAGTAATATTCCGATTCAGTCGGTTGAGACTTAAGTTATACTTTTCTTAAGTTTTCAATTTCATAAATGTTAGATGAAGCTAAGTTGCCGTGAACGAAATTTAAGCGCCGTTCGCAGCAACTGAACTCGATGCAACTAGAATTATCATGGCAATATCAGCTTCAACTCATGAAATCTGCACGTGACATCGACCTTAGAGTGCACTTGAAACTTTTTTGGGCTCATAATAGACGATGGTATCATCCTTGCCACTGGCTTTATTTAAAGTACATTTTAATCACTATCAATTAATGAATTTGAAAAGCCAGGCGACTTAGATTTCAATTTTTTTAAACTAGCAGACGCTTTTGTAATTTCTTCATTTCAAAGTTACGCCAAGTTAAGTGAAGACAATTTCTTTTGAACAAGTCATAAGCCCCCCTTATTCATGCTAACTTAAATAGATATGTCTTGGATTCAAGAGAAAGTTCAGAATATCTGGACTATGATTGTGCCAGTTCAATTCAAACAGCTTCAAGCATAAATAAGCTTTCAATATCATGATTGCTGTGTTGATTTATTGCCAAAACACCACAGCGCTATTTGGCATTTTCATTGTGGTTCTTCAAACAAATATAGCGAATAAAAGTACCCGAAAGTTCAGGATAGGAGCAACCTACGCAGGCCCGGACTACAACCCTGCGAAATTCAGTTTCCCTGACGAAGACTTTAAAACGTCGCCACTGAGTCCTGCTAATTACGCCAAGTTAACTCAAGTTAAGTCGTTGCGATCGATGCTTATACCTATTCGCCGCCAGGGACGGCGGCTGGCGAACTTCCTCGTTATTTAAATGGGCAGCTAATAGCAGTGTTTCCGCTCCGTCTAATTGCGAACGATAATTAAAGAGAGCTCTTACTCTCTCTGCGTCTTCCTTATTTGGTAGCGAAACGAGCCCGACCAACAGTTTGCATAGGTTTCCGAAACCGAGAGTTGTGCAAAGGAGAGAGGGGAGGGGGAAGTTAGCTAACGAGGTGGCCGGGGGGTGGGGGGGGGTAGGAGGAGGATGCTCTCCTCCTGTGGTGTTTTGCAAGGGAAATGCGAGGATACTCTTCCTCTCTCACTTTGTCGAAATTATCATATTTCCTTCCCAAGTGGAGAACTGGTGGAGAACTCTTCTCAAACGTATTCGCTGCACCGTGCAAAAGCGCTCATTAGCTGAATTACTTCAATCCGACCGTAATTCAAGCTTATCTTGCCTTCCACCCATGTTTTCTTTACTTGAAATTGTAAAAAAACAACCTCATTTTTTTCGTGTAGCGGAGCCAATCGTTAGATAGTGCCGGAGGCTAGTCAGCCGAAAGAATATTTTTGTTTTCATTGTAGTTTTTTTTTCCTCTTTCACGTTTCTATAGATAGGATGAAAAAATTCAAATGTTTATTTTTCCTTTTTTTATCCTTCCAACTTCCTTTTTAACAGCACATTATGGTCTTCACAAAGGGTTACAACATTTACTATGCAAATGCGCAACAATTTTCTAAACCTCAAACAAATAAAACCAATGTTAAGTAAAATTTTGTTGGACACGCTATCTTTCGTCAAATCCTCGAGTCGAGCCGCAAAGCCACGACTAATTTTTGTTCAGCCTTCTTATCCTTATACTCCCATCAGTCACTGCACCTCACTTAACCCTAATATCCTATATGATGTACCTCCTCATGGCAATTATTGTTCAATTATTAAAAAATCACGTTTTAAAAATTTTCCCCTGATCATTAAAGTCACGTCTTTGCATGAAATCGCAGAATGTATTTAAGCATTTGAATGTGATATAATTAAAGTTAAAAATATCCAAATGTATTCATCCACGTGCTACCACTCAAATTCATATTTTAAAAATTTCCCTGCTTCAAGACAGTATAACAGATTTTGGGGTCGATTCTGCGCTACAGTTACTTAGTCTGTCATTAAAATCTATGCGCCAAGCCACTTTCTTCGGAAAAAGTCTCTTCCCCCAGGCCACAGCTTGTTTTTGTTCACCCTTTTGACCCTCATTACCCCAGCAGTCTCTTCAGCCTAATCCCCTCGAGGAACTGCCCACCCTCCAACCCCAATCAAGGGGATGCGTTGTCCACCCCCACGTTATCCTTGTCACGGTCGCCGCCAACACCACTACCACTAACCACCACCAGCGACCTCTGTCGGAGATGCTGCGGAAGACCCTGGGGCGCTGCTTGGTATAGGGGCACCCCATCACCAACTTCCAGTGCTCTTTTGCAGGGGACGCGGATGTTAGTTTGAGAGATGTCAGGCGCAGTTAAGGAGAGGATTAAGACAAGGGGTTAGGAGGAATAGGAGGGGGGAGTTATGCCTGAGCAGTGCTAACATCATCCACACCTCTCTTCTCTTTCTTCAACCCCTCTGCACCCATATCTCACTTCACTCCATCCTAAACTTCATATTGTTTTCTGGCTGGTTGGAAGATTGCTGAGCTACTGATCGAAGGATTTGAAAATTAATTCCACTATATGAAGCTTGATATAGTTAAATATATGGATAAACAATTGGTTAAGTTACTTAAGATCAGTGACTAATCCTGGCCAAAAAAAGATTCTTTACTTCATGCAAGAAGTTTAATATCCTTATACTAGGATTTAAACTTACTTGGGATGTAATTATTACAAAAAAACAACAAAATAATCGTACTGCAACAGGCGTACTTAAGGGCTGAAGAGGTGAATTTTCTGTCTTTTATCTCTTCTACCGCACTTCAAATACGAAGGATTCACCTTTTAGAGGATGTTTTTCTTTACAAGATACATGAACTTGATCCAAAGATGCCTTAACTCATCTACTTCAAAGCTAATGCCTGATATTAATTTCGTGAGTATTACTTCACATGTACATCACTCAAAATAATACCCGAAGGAAACGCTAGTTAACGGTACATAATTTACTCAAATGGTGCCTAATGGATTTCTCGATACAGTTTAACCAAGATAACGTATGGCTATAATGTAAAATCTCTTAGTCTACTTTAAGTAGTTGCTACTGCGGCATGCTGGAGGAACAATGGATAGTAAAATGGAAGCTCGATTCCCTTCAACTATTGTTCACACGCATAGAAATCAACTACACACTAGTGCCTTCCATATTTCCATGAGCCCCTTCCTCCTTCAAGTTTCTTTTGAACTGCTAACCTATAATTTACGGCCATCGCTGTGCAACTCGGTATTAATTTATGTAGTTCGTGGAGCTCAATGAAATTTCATCGGATGAATGGTATACCATTCTCAAGCAGCTCAACTTGAACAAGTGTGGATGCTGGCTTTCAAAGTCGAGAGACGCGTGGATTATACAGCGAGAATCATACATAACATACGCCGCTCACCTTGGCTGGGATAAGTGATATTCAAGCCTTTCAATGTCTCATTGTATGAATTCAATTATTGGTGCATAGAGCTAGAGTGGTTAATGTTCTCGCTTTTGGATTTATCACTTCTTTCAAGGAGATCACTTCTTAAACGGTGTCCTCACATAAGATAAAGAATCAGTAGCGTGTGTATTTTAAATATAGAAAGTGATTAATGGGATGGGGTCCACTTGGAGTTGATCAAGGAAAAGGAACTTCCTCAACCCCTAACCCGAATCTATGATGAAGAAAGATCTGAGGTTTTCCCGGCGTATGATGATGTTGAAGTTGTTTCGGGTTTCCCACCGGATGAGGCTCTTCATCTCAGCCGACGTTTCGATGGCCGTGTCGTCCATCGTCATCAGGGTTTGTCATCGAGTTGATCCGACTTCTATAGTATGGGCTCCTGGTCAGTTGGCTTGTGATTGTGGCCTGGTCAGGTGGCTTGTGATTGTGGCCTGGTCAGGTGGCAATCACAAGCCACCTGACCAGAAGCCCATACTATATAAGTCGGATCACTCAACTCGAAGACAAGCCCTGATGACGATGGAAGACACGGCCATCGAAACGTCGGCAGAGATGGAGAATCTCATCCGGTGGGAAACCCGAAATAACTTCAACCGAATCTATGATGATCACTCCCCTGCGCCTTACAGGGAATAGTGCCTTCGGTGGCAGCCTGTACAAAGCAAATTTTAGGTTGAAAAACCTGAGTAAGATAGGATGTTTCTCAAGGCCGTGACTGGAAAATTTCTGGGGGCAAAGAAGAGTTCTGTTTGAGAGGGTGCGCTCACGACTGTGTCTCCCTGGCGATTCTGACGGGGTTGATCTCCTAGGATCGCCGCCAATCGCTACCAAAACTTGTTGCCCCTCAATACTCATATCTCAGTTTTTTCCTTATGCCTAATGTATCAATTTTACGGATGTGATATTTTTTTAATATATAAAAATATTCCGTCCCAAGTTTCGGCTCAAAGCTTAAAAAAAATACTTGAGGAAAGCTGTTAAGGCCCTTTTACACGGTACACGGAATTGCGTAATCTGACGTACGTGCGAAGGCGCAATCAAAATTGCGTCGTGTAAAGCGGTGAATTGCTAGAACACATGCGAGAAAGCGTGGATGCGAGACGGCAAAATAGCCCCTGTTCTAATTTCGTTCATGCATTTGCGCAATTCCACGCCAATTTAGTAATTAATGCAGCTCTAACCTGCGCAATTCCGTGCCCCGTGTAAAACGGCCCCTACTCGATCGTTCGTTTTTTCGGTAAAAATGATCTTACTTTTGGGTAAATTGGCACCTTTCATGATATCTGTGTTAAAGCTGATATTATGCCAAGCAAACTGACGTATGCCGACGTTTAATTGATTACATCAAAAATTTATTTTGTTGTGATGGAGTACCCGCAACACATTGAGGAAGAATGCCAACTAAATGAGAAAGGAACTGAACAAGAAATCCACAGAACTCCTAAAAATCATTTTTACCTCCCCATTACTAGGTAGCCGACTTCTGATTTTTCTATATATTTTTATATTTACTAATCATTGATATAATAATGTAACTTCATCATCGAAACATGTATTTTAAGCAATGTTTTGCCGTGAACGCTACGGAAATGCTATGTACTAGAAAAGATACCCAGATCGTGCATTTATTGCAGAAAAATATAGGTGGGAGGTTACTGTAGTTCCAAGACAAGATAATAGGTGGCCAAGTTACTTGAAGACATAAATTTCTCTATTTAAACGCTTCATAGCTTGCAATGTTCTCCTTCACGATAAGCTTTCATATAACTGTTCACACGCTTCTTGACTTTGTTATAAATCATTAGTATTACACACAAGAGTATAGCATTTAAACCATTTTATGATCGTTCCTATTTAGACGTCAGTACTGCATGAAACGATTAATTGGAATTGTTTTTTGATTGCCACTACGAAGAGTGTCTTCAGTAAGGTCAATCCTAACCTATATGATGTATGATGATAGCAATACATGACCATTATGATGATTACAACGCGCCACTCACGTGACTTCGCAACGCACTTGAGTGGATTATCTGATGTCACTGAAGACCATCAATTATTAAATTATTCCTACCCAAATATCTGCGACAAGATTCCCAAAACGCCAAACCTGGTTGTGAATGCGGTTCTCATTGATACTTCTAATAGTTTCAGTTGGAGTAGTAGATATTGATAATCATTAACCAAGTGTAGGAATAGAAGGATCAACAACTTTGCTATTTCCACATGTTAATTTATAGAGACCGACCATAGTTTCGTTACAGCGTATCATTATATAGGTCTGTTATTAATCCGCTACTATTAATTATATTAACCAAGTGATTTAACTTGTGTGTTGGTTTGGGCAAGTTAAGGTAGAGCAGATCTTTTCCCTGGGCCACTTCACGCTTCGAGAATATTGTTTGTGGGTGACCGAAGTCCTCACCCGGGGTTTGAACTCGCAACCTTTAGGTCGGCAGCCATGCTCTCCACCCAATGCCTACCAATCTCCCCTGAGTGTAAAATACTAATTGGAAATATTTAGCATAGTGAAATTCATCGCAAACCCTTTGATAAATCAGTGGATTAAGGAATAGTTTCATATAAAAGCGTTGACCACTACTTTTTTATCGCTTCATTAGTAATAGAAAGTTAAAAAGTCGATTTTCTTTTCTTGGCTCCCTAAATATATTCGCTAAAATTGCTCCGAAAGCGGCAAAATTTCGCGCTACGCTTAAAACAGCCCATCACCATGTATATCGAGCAGTGACGTCACCTGGCACTGCTGCTGTCTTGGTCACCTTCGTCTCCTTGATGATAAACTAATCCCATGCCTAATATCGTTGAAGTGCATTGCAGAGCACTATTTTGGTGCTAAGAGTAAGAAGAATTGGAGTGACTTTTTACTTTTGCACATGCGGCCACTATCGAAATGACAATACCAAATCACGTTATCCCTTTAGGACCAAAAGGCCCTAGTCCGATTATAGCATTTGTTTACATGTTACTTATTTCAATGGATAATTTCTCGATTCAAGAGTGTTTCTGCTATCTCTTCCTGCGTGTTAAATTGAGCAACTATTTCGATTTTCTGCACTAACATAGGAGTTTTGGGTGACGATGTTGCTATCAGTCTTTGGTAACTGCGCGTGGGGAGCCTTCTTGAGCACACAAGTTAATATTTACTCCCAGTTGTGATGCATATATTCCCTGAGGTTGTTAAAATTCATCAAGGGCGGATCCGGGATATTTTTCTTTGCGGAGGGGGGCAAGGGTCTGACAGGCAAACGACCTTCTCATGTTTGAGATTAAAAACAACATACAACAATTACTGTACGGAATATTCTCTTTATTTTTATGTAAAAGTTTTTGATATGAAATAAGATTATTGACCTGCATCAATAAACTAAAGCAAAACAAATGTAATGATAATCGTGTTAAAACTTATGTCTATTTTTTAAGGATCTGGGGGTATTTGCTCCCCCCCTAAATCCGCCTCTGAAGTCCATCATTACGCTTGTTCATCGAACACATTTTCCTTTTCCCTAATCTCTGAAAGCTTTAGTTGTGTGTAGGTAGGGGTTGGGTACCTTATGCCTGCCTTCCGGTTGACTGACGCTGCTAAGGAGATGGAAGGATGTAGGAGGCAGAGGAATCAGGGAAGGAGGGGGTCGACTTCCCCTCACGCCATGACGTCACCCATTGTTGCTCTCCCCCTTACCCTCCTCCCACTCAACCACCCATTCTTACCCCACCCCTCCCTACTTTGAGCCCTCACGGCATCATATCAGCGGCAGCAGAGAGTCGGCGTCTTCGCGTTTGCTCGTAACGGTTCCTCGTAGACTCATCCTCCCATGCCGCCGGCATGTCTGCCCCATAGGTGGTGGTGGTGAGTCGAAGGGTTATTCCATCCTCCCACCAGGTGGCACGGCATTTCTCTCATTTTCTCCTCGCTGCCGCCGCCCCCTGTCGGAGATGTACAGGTGTTTTACACTTCTTGCGGGGGTGGTTCCACATCGGGCGCGCCCCTTCTGTCAGCGTATGCCAAGTAAAAAGTGGGTGCATTGCTGGGGAAAAATGCAGGTCCCTGCACCAAGCATTTTTTTTATTCGGAACTTTTCCGGGATTACTAGCGTCACACGTAAATGTTGGGGATCGGGTTGGAGTAGTGGCTAGAATGTTGGTTTCCCACCCGGCAGGCTCGGGTTCAAATCCCGGCAGTGGCAGAGAATTTTCAGAGACTGACCGATCCCTGGTTGAATGTTGTGTGGGGGACATTTCAAGCGCAACTCTCCGTCCGTTGGATGGGACGTTAAGCCGTGGTCCCCTTGGCGCCTTTCGTTAAGAGCAGGCTAATGCCGACGCCGGGTTTCTCTCCACCCTTCATTCCATACCCTTCCCTCATGGAGCAAATGACGTCAGCTGTCGGTCGCCTCCTCCAAATACCATACCATACGTAAATGTTAGACAAGTATATCGTACTCCTTAAAGTATTCTACCAATTAAGACAGGTTTCCTTGGAACACTTACAATTAGGAAGCATTCTGGAAGCCTCCCCCATCTTTCAAGCACTACCCTCTTCAATTCACGATAAGACCTACTCCCTTTTATTCTACCTAAAACTCCTATTCTCTTCCTTCCTCTTCCTAGTTTACCCAACATTCTTCTAACACCGTTTTCAACATCCCCTCCCTGCCTTCTGTGTCCTCCGTATCTCATCTAAAAGCTGTCTCTCCTCACCCACCATGTCCAGCACTTCCTCGTTCCTATCCGTGCACTTCACCTTCTCCACTCTCTTCAAAACCCACAATTCGAACGCCTCCAGTCTTCTCTTGTCCTCCTTCCTAAGTGTCCACGTTTCGTACAGTCCACTCAATTTTATTTCTCAGTTATACACGTCTATTTAAGAAAAATCATGATTCGTGAAATTAGCCAATTAAATAATTGACTTGTGAAAAAATTCAACTATCAGAATCAGGAAATTTGAACCTAAAGGGATCACGCGATCTGGAATTTTATCTTTTCAAGATTGGTCGCGTGCGCAAAAGTCAAAAATCACTCCAAGTTTTACTTACTCTGAGCACCAAAACAGTGCACGTCGATGCTTTTGAACGGTATTAAGTCGAGAAATAGTTTTCATCAACAAGTACTGTCTTTGTTTATCATTTGATATTCTATTCAACGATATCTCCCCGGAAAAAAGTCTTCAGCGTCACACGCCTCACTAGTCGCGTCGGGCATGCCCAACTCGACACGACTAGCTCAAACTTACGTCGTGAATGGGCTCTTCAGGAAAAAAAGGAAAATACCCCAAAGGTTTCGAATTGAAGCTGGGATCATCTACCTACATGATTAAAGTGAATTAAGCAGCTAATAAGTGCGAGAACATGATTGAAGATGAATGCTGGTGATAAATAAAAGAGCCTTTAGTGCATTTCCTGCTCTTCCGTCGCACGGCAAAATATAAAAATTAGCTTAATGGAATGAAGTAACTAGTGTCTGCGGAAACTACGGCGTAGACTTGACTATGTGAAATGAATAGATGATTGGCACACAGGAAAATTGTGAGATAAACCGAGAGGAAAGGCAAAGTAACATTATATTCGTGACCAAAACATAAATCTCATGAAAGAGCAAGGATGAGCTGGGTTAAAAAAATGAAAATTTGGAAAATGGAAGTGAAAACAGAGAAAACTCCTTAGGTGACACTCAGAAGTATTTAAACTTAAGGATACACTACTGTAGGTATTGCCTGTCCAATACGAGATAATTTAGATTCTTTTAATCACGCTGAAATACTCATTAAAGTTTTTCTTAGCTGCAAATTATCTCAGCAGATGTTGATTTCATGAAATTGAAGGAAAAATAATGAGTAACTTTCTTTACCACTTCCTATGTTGATCGCAGGGTACAACATTTTCTTCTTATGATATTCGTGGAAGAAATGGTTATATAATAGAAAATGAACCGTTATTAACCGTTTAAACCATAAGTTATACGCTGGAAATTCATAGCATTACTGACCAGAATATATATCTCTCCTCAGCATCTCGTTGCATGCATGACTTTCTATTTCACGATCTCTGATGCCATTCTTCAATTACCCTAAGGGAATGACTCTCAATCCCAATAGTAGGCTGCCTATGCAATGAAGTGCGTACGGGAAAGGTTTTATGGGAGGGAATCGAATGTGGTATTAATGGCGGGATTTCTAGCGGGCCCTACGGCGCGATCGTCAAGGTAATCAATCGCTGGGCCGCTGTGGAGTGAGTTTCTGGCGGCGCGTGCCAACTGTCTTCCTGCACGTGGCAAGTCTAGTCGCGTTGCATTCTGGGAGGACCGAATGGTGCAGTGCCCTCTGTCGAATGACCGTTAAACCATCTTGTGCTTCACGGTCACTGCCTTTGAGGTCGGGGGCAGGGATGGCAATATAAACTAAACGAAAGTTAAAAACCAATAAAATTTCAGTTGTTTCGTTCTTAAGAGAGAAATGTAGAAACGGAACGAAATGGATTTAAACCCGGGGAGCTAAACTCAGGGTCGAAACGAAATCGGAGATAAAACTACTTCGGATCGAAACTAAACTAAAACACCGAGACGAAACGAAACGTAGATAATGTTTCGCACTGGAGGGACCACGTGCTTCGCCTTCAAACAGTTTAGTTTCGACCCACAAACCGAGTACGAAGTATAATTGAATGAAGTAGAGGTTCGCCCTACCGCCATTAGATGCATGGGGCAATCACATTTTTACCACTAACAGGAGAACGGTGAACACAAAGCAGCCATTCTATTTTTAAGCTCGATGTTTTAGCCTCTCTACACGCATGCCAAACATAATGGGTCGAAACTATTCTCTCTTACCCCCCTCTACTCAACTTCTGGGATCGAAACTTAACTATGGGCAGCGGAGTCTCGATTAATTTAGTTTTGTTCCTCGGAGTAAAGTTTCGTCCCGGGTCGAAACTAAACTCCTTGGTGATTTCAATTTCGTGCGGGAACGAAACTTAAACTAGGTCTCGTATTTTCGTTTCCCTCCGGGTCGAAATGAAACATTTTCATTTCGTAACCCCTTGCCATCCCGGTCTCGGGACACGCATGCATAGTCGCGGACAGCGCCACCAGTGAACCCTTTGCCCATACCATACTCCCTCTTTTAAGGAAGTTCGTATAGTAAAATTCGCTCGTAACGATCACACATATAACGAAATCCCGCGTATAACGAGGTGAGTTCCCGGAGCCATGGACTTTCCTATGAATGCCAATGTTAATTTCCCCGTATGTAATTTTCGGATGAGTTCGAATGATACGAAATCCCCGCTATTTCGAACTTTTCTTTGGTGTCTTGGGGAATCAATTCCTCTTTTATAAAGTTATTGCGGCCATCTTCGCTACTCAAAAGTTCCTTAACTCATCATCAGTTGTCCTTACGTGTGGCCATCACCACATATTTCTACCGTTGATCTTCAAATCCATCACTTTACAGCCGCTTAATGGAAAAGGTGGCACCAAGAATTAATGTTACGGATCAATTGCGTAAATAAAGACGATTCATGGAATATAAGTCGGCATTCCTGTGATTTATAGGGAAAAAATCATTAATTATAATTATAGATACAATTAAATCTCGTTTCTGACAAAATAGAACGATGTTCCTCTGAAATTCGTTATATGCGAGTTTTACTGTAGTACTTTGGAATGCGTGAACTCTTGCGCTTGGATCGCTTGCTTGCTCTTAGCGATAATTATCGCCGACTTGCCGAGAAAGAATTATAATTCTTTCTCGGCAAGTTTTTTTTGGCAATACCTTCTTGGGAATTCAATCGGATTAAATCATCATACAGTTATATCACCAACGCCTCTACGTACGACTCGAATATCGTCACGAGGGTGAGTGAATAATGTTAGAGTTATAAAAAGAAAAATGTCTGACACGCAAACGGTCTCCTCATATTTGAGATTAAAAATGACATACAGCATTACCGTACGAAATATTCTCTTCATTTTAATGTAAAAGTTATGGCTAATTTGAAATTTAATGATTGAGGCTCCGCAATACACAAAACAAATCGAACGTAATGATAACCGTATTAAAAATCCTGTCTATTTTTTAAGCGTTTGGGGGGAGGGTGCCCCCCCCCCCCAAATCCGCCTGTGATGTATAGGGTATTTCAGGTGGAATCTGTAATGCTTCAGGAGGTGACAAAGGAGACAATTTTAAGCATTTTTTTTTATCCCATAAGCATTGCTTCGCAACTCCTTATTTACGGTGCTGCGGCAACGAAAAACAATTTTTTGTATACGCATTGCAGTTACCATGGAAACAGTTTTTCTTGCCTTTTCGGAATTTTATTTGATGCTCTGGATTTTAAGGACGTTAGATAAATAAGGTTGAACGAAAATTTGCTATTGTAATTGTCTGAAACAATTAATCTTTGAGCTTAATTACACGAGATCTTTGAGCGACATAATGGTTGCGCGATCTCACCTATTTTGAGATTAAACCTAAAAGTTTAATTTTACCACGGAAGTTATGGAAATTAGTCAAATGCGTTAATAAATTTTATAAAAATCCCAATACCTCTCCATCCTCATTAGAATGACATGTAACGGAAACGAAATTTTCAATGAAAATGAGTAACAAGTAGTTAAGGAGACTCTAAATTTTGTATTTTGGAATGTCCTATAAAGAAAGTAAAGACATAATATGATCTGGGATTTTTCCATTTCAATCTTTGTTCAATGCGCAGATGCCTGAATCCACTCTTGTTTGTACTCACTGAGAAGTAAAAATTCATTGAAAAATCGAGCCAGTGCCTTAGGTTTGTGTGATGGGAAATTTTCGTCACTAAATTTAAAGGGGAAAATTAATAAAACACACAGTGAAACTTTTACATGCTACAAGAGAAAAGTATCACATGGCCTTGGATTAAAATCCAATTGCGTAATAATCAGGTGATGGTCTTTTACCATTTGCGTCACGGGACATTTTTCGTCCGCTATCGTCATTTCTCTCGGGAATTTTAAGGGTAATAACGGCTTAGCGTTCCGCGAGTCCGAGATGAAAGTTTATTGGTTACCATGTTCCGTAAAAGCCGAGAGGTTTACAGTTGTAAGCGAAGACATGCCATATTTTATTGAGACAGTTTAGTGGCACTTTGTTAGCACTTATTTCATCGTCAAAGACTACATTTCTTTCTAGTAGATACTAGAGCGAGGTCAACAGAATGAATTTCCCAGCGATAGAAGTTGATAAAATATTATTCGTTAGTATATTTCCATAGAGATTAAATGCATTAGTGTAATACTATTTCGATTGACTTCTACATAGATTAGTATAACACCCTAGAAAGAATTATATTGAAAAAAAAAATTTCTCGCAATTTCCGCGGGTTCCGATGCGTTTTCGAGCTATGCATTTGTACCCAGTTTAAAGAATTTTGAATCGATTATATGCTATTATTCATAACAAAAATTACCATTAGGGTTTTGTTAAAAGAAAACGATTTGAATAACATTTCCGCCACTGTAGATAACCTATGGGCCTCATGGGTAAAAAAATATCATGCGCAAATATGTAGGATTTCAGCATCGTTACCTTTTATCATCCATTCTGCAAGAATCCATGGTGTTCCCGTAAAATTAATACTGGCCCTAATGTAATACCAGCGGTCACCATTATAGATGATTTTGTAAATAAAATGTCGCAGACCTATGACAGTGATTCATAAATTATCCAGTTATTATTAAATGAAGTTACAGCCATTTGAATAAAAAAAATGATGGCTTTGTTTTCCTAATTATTGATAAAAAGAGCAATCAAAATTCAATTTGAATAGATACATAGATAAAAAATTCATAATTGACTAAAAATCACATGATTGTGCTAAATTTGGCCATATAAAGTTCCATTGACAGAAGAATGAACTCGATATACAATACTGACACTTTTAAGCATCATCGTGTCATTTAATGCCTCAAATAATACTGCACTCAGGCGAAATATGCCTTAGAAGTTTGAAAAAAATGTAACTTTCTCAAAAACTCTAGTAGATATTTATATTATCTGTGCGAAGCAGAAATTAAGCGTGATTTCTTCATAGTTTTCAATGATGCATTCTCGAGCTCTTTCGTTTCGGATCTTTTCTTGCCGCGCATTGTGATTGTTGGGGGTCGCTTCGTGTCACGGTATCCTTCACGGTATCCTTCCGCCGCATACCTAGGCTTAGCCATTCCCTTGTCGGTGTCAATGAGTGCTCGCTCGGGCGGAAAGTAGTGCACGCGCCACTAAGACTATCATTTGTTTTGCTTCCTTCCCGATGCTCGGCGCACGATGGATACGAGTTATTATGCTTGATGAAAAGCTTCATGGTCTTTGCTCCATGGGAACAAAAAGCTGGTTCCCTCTCATATATTTTGCTCTGGGAAATGACTCGGTGAAGACGGGAATCCGTTAGAGAAGGTTCACTATGCCCCATCATCTCAGGATGTTACCCAGGGAGGGACAAGAAAGACTTCTAGGAAAACATGACCCCGCGGCAACAGATATTAACGACATGAAATCGATGATTGCCTTAGATTGCATGTTCAAATGCTTAACCTCGAGGCTCGGCGAGGAGATTTTAAAAATTAACTCTTCAGCGTCGCAAACCGATGAACAGAGAAATTATTACCTTCTCGGAATGAAGACGAACAGCTTCTCTTAATGAAGACATCATGAAAACGTTAATGTGACTCATCAGGGAAGGCAATTAAATTGCAGTTCAGTGAAAAGAGTTTTGACATGAAGCCAGAACCTCTGCACGCGAAAGCAGGTTGGCGATGAAATTTATTATGCTTACTCATAATTTTTTGTCAAAACTTTTCTCAGAAGTTCCGGGAAAGAAGTCCTGTAGAAATCTGTTCAAATTAAATAAAACCCTGAAATCATAATAAAGAATTACTCAATTATCTGTAGAGACTTCTGTGATATTACATCCGCATTCTGTGGTACAGCATGAAATAGTATTCATTCCGTTTAATTAATTATTATTCCGTTAACCCATTCCAGAGTTCTTGCGTATTCCGTACGATCTGCAAAAAAACGCATGCATTTTTTGCTGTAACATTTTTTCGAATTTGTATGATGTGAACATAAAGAAGCACAGCTTGACATATAAATTTTTACGGCACGACTTGATTTAAGAGCCAAGCATTGCTTATCATGAAGGCTTAAAGCGATGAAAAAATAATTATTATTTCTCGAGTCAACGTAAAACTTAACCTCCTCAGGATTAACGCGACCATGGCATGACGAAGTATTTGGGTATTTTTCTCAGCGAGCTATCTGAAAAAGAGGAATTGTACTTGCTTTGAAACTTTGAGAAGAAATTCCAAATGTGGGATAATTATTTGCAATTTTCAGCATTAAAGAGTGAATTGCAGATCTCTCCTGGTTAAGACGACCTCACTCCTCCTGCATGCCACGATTCATGAGTACCCCTCAGAAGCGAGGCTGAAGTAGCACTCGTGGTTACGTGGTTGATACCTCCTGAGTTCAGATTGGCTTCTCACTAACCTATTTAAAGGGTTGAAAAAATTCGCGCTGGTATGTTTGAAACGTCAAAAATGAAGCGTAAATAAATGTAGGCATTGATGATAGAATTACCACAGTGCTGATGTTTTCTGGCCCTAGAAAACCCAAAATTTTATTTACTTGATTCAACTATGAGAAAAAAAGATAGACAGTGATAAAAAGAGACTAAATCATTGATAGATTATCGCAAATCCTAACAAACGAACCACCACTGCGGTAATTTGCATATAGGCCCGCGACGATTTCACACATTCGTGACAGATTGGGAATGTTTACACGGTAGACCCGACCTGTAGCAAATGAAAGGGTTGGATGGAGAGATAGTCACCAGATGGCGCTCGCCAATGGCGATTGAAAGCGAAGGTTAGGGGCAGTGTGGACCAGAAGTCATGGAGCTCATTATGCAGAGAGTGGGAGTGTTTTGTTTATCGGCCGGCAGCGTCGCCGGTGGGAGAGATGGATGCCTGCCGTCCACTGCGATGAATCAGTCTGGATCCGGAGAGGTCGGCTAATTTGTCGTCCGCCGTGAGATGAGATACTCTCATTGCTTCGATGATTCACGCCCGGCCGGGAGTGAGAGATTTGGTGGGTGACTCTCAGGACACCCTCACCTATAGAGCCCCCCCTTTGCGTCGAAACGTGGGTGTCGCGACAGTGAGATATGGAGTCTGACTCCTTAAATGGACTGCACTGGTGATCGCTAACTGCCAACACTGTGGTGCGTATTGGGACTCAGAAGAGGAAAGCTGCGGCCACTGCTGTTACACTCCTGTCCACAACTACATTGATCGGATTCTAGTTCCTCTTAATGCTCTCATTTGCATCGAGTACTCAGGCAGCAATGCCATTTTTAAGTCTATTTAATATCAAGGTTATATTGTCAATGCAACTTTCACTTAGATGATATAAAAATGGTAACATTTAAATCAAAATTTGAGAACACTACATATAAATAAAAATAGTGATTTCAAAATTATCCCTTTCTTTACAATTGGATTCGACCGCTTTTAAAATAAAGTGATACCAATGGTATATTACCCGATGAAATAAAAGTAACTGAGTAGGCTTTAAGTAGTTGAGAATTTCTATAGGAACACACAAAGCTATTTTCCTAAATTGAAGACGCAATGCTTTCTAGCTTTTGACATTGAATTTTGACGAAAAAACCAAAATTTTGATGGAAAAAGGTATTACCGAGTTATACTTGTTTTGGATCAAAATTATACAACTGGTAAATATCACCTTCGCGAATTAAATTATTGTAATTTCGACGTATAAAAGATATCATAAGTGATTGACGCATAGGAGCACGTTGTATGGGAAAATTAAATCTAGAGCAGAGCATCAATTTTCGATATTAATCTGTTAGGTACTCATCCTTGCAGAGTATAGGAAATGCATCTGCTTAATGTATCTACTAACAAGCGTCCCATTAAACCCGAGGCACACACTTGGATAGATAGTGGTTCCCGCTTTTCAACGCGACCGATCTGACGCTAAGAATTTACGGGTGCAGTCGCCACAGCAATAGCCCCGATTTCCAATGATTTATGCCATGCCCTCCATTGTCTGCTCCGAGCACATCACTCTCCCAGAAGTGTATCGTAATATTTTGGCCATATCTTGCACGATTTCAACCTATTTAAAAAAATTTGAACTTGATCTATAAAATAATTTTCATCCGTTCGTCGCCGATTGTGATGCTCTCGCAGCAGCCGTTAAAATGTCACGGACCCTAAAGAGGGCGAATCCTCCCTCTCGACCTGTTATTTTTTATTTTTGGCGATAAAATTACTACCTTAAACTTATAATACCATCTTGAAAATTCCAAAATATTTACAGTAGACCTTTGTTAACATTTATCAATTTATCAACTATAAAAATAACTCTTAGAAATATTGAAATAAAAGGTTGTTGCACAATTCCACTACTATGGAAAGTCGTAGCTAATTACAATTTTGGAAAAGTGCAGCCACCTTTTATTTCATTATATCTAACTTCCACTATATCACGTCTGAATAGCTAAAACTTGTTCTGCGAAGATCCGTACATAGGAACAGTTTTAAAATTTGAAATGGAGGAAAATATAACCCGGAGTCTCCTGTATGTATTCTGCAATTTCAAAAGGATTTACTTATGGAGAAAAATTTCCGCGGTCAGTAGCGACAACTGAACTTATGGTATATATTAAATCTATTATTTATTGCTAAAACAATGCATGCTTCGATAGTAGATTTCAAACTCGAGAAATTTTCCCATTACTCATAACAACTAAAAGTCTCTTTCTAATTATCTTTTTGGTCCAAGTCTTGCCAGAGAAACAAGTGAAATCGTGAATGGAATCGAAAGAGCGAGAGTATTATGTAGCGTATATACTAAGCACTCGTCGCTGATGTCATCTAAACATGCTGTACAAAAAAGTTTTCCCTAGCAATGACGTTTTACGTGGGAGTCGGGTACCCTGTGCTCTGTGCCATCCTTGAACCATCCCGTGAGTCGTAGCCAAGATTCATGGGTCTTATGGGTAAAGGTCACTGAAACGGTTTGGATTATGTTTTGAGTCAAGGTTTTCTTTTTTTCACAGCACGGAACTTATGGCGAGGCCTGGGAAGTGGGACTGCCTTGCCTCCTCACCCCATACTACCTCTTCATTCATAGATTCATTCTATAGTCTCCGCTTCTCCCAACTCCTTTAGCCCATTAGCTCTTGCGTACTTCACCACTCTCTTCTTTGAAGCCATTAGCAGACAACCTTAATACATCCGTGTTGATCTTGAATTTAAATTTCCCATTATCGTTTGATGAAATCAATTTTATGGTGATATTCTATGAACGCTTCATGTATTTCCCAGTAAATATTTACGTTAGACACTTTTCTCATTACTTCAGGGAAAAAATCAGGTGGATTGAAGCATTCATCGCCGAGTTATGTCATCAGTCAAAGCTGAATTCATGAATTAAAAGCGAACTCAAGTTTTTGTTTGGGATTAATAGCATGGTAAGTAAGTTTCCAAGTATAGTTTACAGAATCATCCAATTTGCCTTAACTGAGGCAATGCAGTGTTCTTGTGTAAAATTTATTTCGACCAACTGAATTATAGCTGGCCATAATAATTTTAATATAATTTAAGCTATAGTTGGTTGAAGTGCCTCAAGATAAGAAAATCCAAGTGCATGCTGAAGTCGGGAAAGAATATTTTCCAACTGTGATTGACATTTGAATTTTCTTGCATTGGATCATTTTACTTTGAAATGTGCTTATGAAGCTAAGTTAGATTGTTAGTGGTAAATGAGATGGTAATGTTACTTAATAAATTAAAACAATAGGTAAAAATTTGGATATTACAGTTTCAAATATTCGATTATGACCTTTGATCAGAAACTCGGACGAGGGATAGTAGGTATATCTGCAACTTCAATGATGTTATGCATTTAGAAATAAAAGTATGCTTGAAGGGTTTGTTTTTTTCCTACGCGGCAGTCTACTAGAGAGGCTCCCTGTCATATGCGACTGGATGTACCGTACGGAGACGGCAATTAGGTAACCTATCTGGAGATTAATGGAGCATCTTAATTGCATAATGCGCTTTATCGCCGGGGTGAATCGCTTCCCACACTCACTTACGAGCGCGTGGGTATCCCCTGATGCTCCTGGGAATCCCCAGACACAGCGGAGGGAGAAAGAGAGATAAGTACGACGCCCTTCTAATTGCCCTCTTCGGAAGGGCCACCCTGTGCGGTCGACACACGCACAGGAGCCGCGAATGCGTCAAGTCATTTTAACGGT